>NC_143070.1:32947166-33097333 GCF_052426305.1 Pelodiscus sinensis
CCCCAGCGACCCCTCACAGCCCCCCTGCCACCCCCCATCATTCCCCCCAATCTCCCCCCACTACCTCCCCTGTGACCCCTCACAGCCCCCCTGCCACCCCCCATCATTCCCCCCATCTCCCCCCACTACCTCCCCTGTGACCCCTCACAGCCCCCCTGCCACCCCCCATCATTCCCCCCAATCTCCCCCCACAACCTCCCCTGTGACCCCCTCACAGCCCCCCTGCCACCCCCCATCATTCCCCCCAATCTCCCCCCACAATCTCCCCTGCGACCCCTCACAGCCCCCCTGCCACCCCCCATCATTCCCCCCAATCTCCCCCCACTACCTCCCCTGCGACCCCTCACAGCCCCCCTGCCACCCCCCATCATTCCCCCCAATCTCCCCCCACAACCTCCCCAGCGACCCCTCACAGCCCCCCTGCCACCCCCCATCATTCCCCCCAATCTCCCCCCACTACCTCCCCTGTGACCCCTCACAGCCCCCCTGCCACCCCCCATCATTCCCCCCAATCTCCCCCTACAACCTCCCCTGTGACCCCTCACAGCCCCCCTGCCACCCCCCATCATTCCCCCCCAATCTCCCCCCACAACCTCCCCTGTGACCCCTCACAGCCCCCCTGCCACCCCCCATCATTCCCCCCAATCTCCCCCCACAACCTCCCCTGCGACCCCTCACAGCCCCCCCTGCCACCCCCCATCATTCCCCCCAATCTCCCCCACAACCTCCCCAGCGACCCCTCACAGCCCCCCTGCCACCCCCCATCATTCCCCCCCAATCTCCCCCCACAACCTCCCCTGTGACCCCTCACAGCCCCCCTGCCACCCCCCATCATTCCCCCCAATCTCCCCCCACAACCTCCCCTGCGACCCCTCACAGCCCCCCTGCCACCCCCCATCATTCCCCCCAATCTCCCCCACAACCTCCCCAGCGACCCCTCACAGCCCCCCTGCCACCCCCCATCATTCCCCCCAATCTCCCCCCACAACCTCCCCTGTGACCCCTCACAGCCCCCCTGCCACCCCCCATCATTCCCCCCCAATCTCCCCCCACAACCTCCCCTGCGACCCCTCACAGCCCCCCCTGCCACCCCCCATCATTCCCCCCCAATCTCCCCCCACAACCTCCCCTGTGACCCCTCACAGCCCCCCTGCCACCCCCCATCATTCCCCCCAATCTCCCCCCACAACCTCCCCTGTGACCCCTCACAGCCCCCCTGCCACCCCCATCATTCCCCCCCAATCTCCCCCCACAACCTCCCCTGCGACCCCTCACAGCCCCCCCTGCCACCCCCCATCATTCCCCCCCAATCTCCCCCCACAACCTCCCCTGTGACCCCTCACAGCCCCCTGCCACCCCCCATCATTCCCCCCCAATCTCCCCCCACAACCTCCCCTGTGACCCCTCACAGCCCCCTGCCACCCCCCATCATTCCCCCCCAATCTCCCCCCACAACCTCCCCTGCGACCCCTCACAGCCCCCCTGCCACCCCCCATCATTCCCCCCAATCTCCCCCCACAACCTCCCCTGCGACCCCTCACAGCCCCCCTGCCACCCCCATAATTCCCACCAATCTCCCCCCACAACCTCCCCTGTGACCCCTCACAGCCCCCCTGCCACCCCCCATCATTCCCCCCAATCTCCCCCCACAACCTCCCCTGTGACCCCTCACAGCCCCCCTGCCACCCCCCATCATTCCCCCCAATCTCCCCCCACAACCTCCCCTGTGACCCCTCACAGCCCCCTGCCACCCCCCATCATTCCCCCCCAATCTCCCCCCACAACCTCCCCTGCGACCCCTCACAGCCCCCCTGCCACCCCCCATCATTCCCCCCAATCTCCCCCCACAACCTCCCCTGCGACCCCTCACAGCCCCCCTGCCACCCCCATAATTCCTACCAATCTCCCCCCACAACCTCCCCTGTGACCCCTCACAGCCCCCCTGCCACCCCCCATCATTCCCCCCAATCTCCCCCCACAACCTCCCCTGTGACCCCTCACAGCCCCCCTGCCACCCCCCATCATTCCCCCCAATCTCCCCCCACAACCTCCCCTGTGACCCCTCACAGCCCCCCCTGCCACCCCCCATCATTCCCCCCAATCTCCCCCCACAACCTCCCCTGTGACCCCTCACAGCCCCCCCTGCCACCCCCCATCATTCCCCCCCAATCTCCCCCCACAACCTCCCCAGCGACCCCTCACAGCCCCCTGCCACCCCCCATCATTCCCCCCAATCTCCCCCCACAACCTCCCCTGCGACCCCTCACAGCCCCCTGCCACCCCCCATCATTCCCCCCCAATCTCCCCCCACAACCTCCCCTGCGACCCTTCACAGCCCCCTGCCACCCCCCATCATTCCCCCCCAATCTCCCCCCACAACCTCCCCTGCGACCCCTCACAGCCCCCCCTGCCACCCCCATCATTCCCCCCAATCTCCCCCCACAACCTCCCCTGCGACCCCTCACAGCCCCCCTGCCACCCCCATAATTCCCACCAATCTCCCCCCACAACCTCCCCTGTGACCCCTCACAGCCCCCCTGCCACCCCCCATCATTCCCCCCAATCTCCCCCCACAACCTCCCCTGTGACCCCTCACAGCCCCCCTGCCACCCCCCATCATTCCCCCCAATCTCCCCCCACAACCTCCCCTGTGACCCCTCACAGCCCCCCTGCTACCCCCCATCATTCCCCCCCAATCTCCCCCCACAACCTCCCCTGCGACCCCTCACAGCCCCCCCTGCCACCCCCCATCATTCCCCCCCAATCTCCCCCCACAACCTCCCCTGTGACCCCTCACAGCCCCCTGCCACCCCCCATCATTCCCCCCCAATCTCCCCCCACAACCTCCCCTGTGACCCCTCACAGCCCCCTGCCACCCCCCATCATTCCCCCCCAATCTCCCCCCACAACCTCCCCTGCGACCCCTCACAGCCCCCCTGCCACCCCCCATCATTCCCCCCAATCTCCCCCCACAACCTCCCCTGCGACCCCTCACAGCCCCCCTGCCACCCCCATAATTCCCACCAATCTCCCCCCACAACCTCCCCTGTGACCCCTCACAGCCCCCCTGCCACCCCCCATCATTCCCCCCAATCTCCCCCCACAACCTCCCCTGTGACCCCTCACAGCCCCCTGCCACCCCCATCATTCCCCCCCAATCTCCCCCCACAACCTCCCCTGCGACCCCTCACAGCCCCCCTGCCACCCCCCATCATTCCCCCCAATCTCCCCCCACAACCTCCCCTGCGACCCCTCACAGCCCCCCTGCCACCCCCATAATTCCCACCAATCTCCCCCCACAACCTCCCCTGTGACCCCTCACAGCCCCCCTGCCACCCCCCATCATTCCCCCCAATCTCCCCCCACAACCTCCCCTGTGACCCCTCACAGCCCCCCTGCCACCCCCCATCATTCCCCCCAATCTCCCCCCACAACCTCCCCTGTGACCCCTCACAGCCCCCCCTGCCACCCCCCATCATTCCCCCCAATCTCCCCCCACAACCTCCCCTGTGACCCCTCACAGCCCCCCCTGCCACCCCCCATCATTCCCCCCCAATCTCCCCCCACAACCTCCCCAGCGACCCCTCACAGCCCCCTGCCACCCCCCATCATTCCCCCCAATCTCCCCCCACAACCTCCCCTGCGACCCCTCACAGCCCCCTGCCACCCCCATCATTCCCCCCAATCTCCCCCCACAACCTCCCCTGCGACCCTTCACAGCCCCCTGCCACCCCCCATCATTCCCCCCCAATCTCCCCCCACAACCTCCCCTGCGACCCCTCACAGCCCCCCCTGCCACCCCCATCATTCCCCCCAATCTCCCCCCACAACCTCCCCTGTGACCCCTCACAGCCCCCCTGCCACCCCCCATCATTCCCCCCCAATCTCCCCCCACAACCTCCCCTGCGACCCCTCACAGCCCCCCCTGCCACCCCCATCATTCCCCCCAATCTCCCCCCACAACCTCCCCTGCGACCCCTCACAGCCCCCCTGCCACCCCCATAATTCCCACCAATCTCCCCCCACAACCTCCCCTGTGACCCCTCACAGCCCCCCTGCCACCCCCCATCATTCCCCCCAATCTCCCCCCACAACCTCCCCTGTGACCCCTCACAGCCCCCCTGCCACCCCCCATCATTCCCCCCAATCTCCCCCCACAACCTCCCCTGTGACCCCTCACAGCCCCCCTGCCACCCCCCATCATTCCCCCCCAATCTCCCCCCACAACCTCCCCTGCGACCCCTCACAGCCCCCCCTGCCACCCCCATCATTCCCCCCAATCTCCCCCCACAACCTCCCCTGCGACCCCTCACAGCCCCCCTGCCACCCCCATAATTCCCACCAATCTCCCCCCACAACCTCCCCTGTGACCCCTCACAGCCCCCCTGCCACCCCCCATCATTCCCCCCCAATCTCCCCCCACAACCTCCCCTGCGACCCCTCACAGCCCCCCCTGCCACCCCCATCATTCCCCCCAATCTCCCCCCACAACCTCCCCTGCGACCCCTCACAGCCCCCCTGCCACCCCCATAATTCCCACCAATCTCCCCCCACAACCTCCCCTGTGACCCCTCACAGCCCCCCTGCCACCCCCCATCATTCCCCCCAATCTCCCCCCACAACCTCCCCTGTGACCCCTCACAGCCCCCCTGCCACCCCCCATCATTCCCCCCAATCTCCCCCCACAACCTCCCCTGTGACCCCTCACAGCCCCCCCTGCCACCCCCCATAATTCCCCCCTGCGAGCCCCTCACAACCTCCCGTCTGTGCAGTGTTTACAGCCCCTCTCACTGGCGTGCAGGCGTTATTTCTGCTGCGCCTGCCTCAGCCGGTGCTGGGAGGGACTCGGCCCGGCTAACCGCTGCCCACAGTGCAGGGCCCCGGTGCAGCAGGGCCCCCTCCGGCCCAACAGGCAGCTGGCGAACATGGCTGACCTAGTCAAACAGCTGATTCTGCGGGCGGCGCGGGGAGCAGGCAGGGGCGGGGTGTGTGGGGCGCACCAGGAGGCGCTGAGGCTGTTCTGCGAGGAGGATCAAGCCCCCATCTGTGTGGTCTGCAGAGAGTCCCGGGTGCACCAAGCGCACACGGTGCTGCCCATAGCGGAGGCTGCCCAGGAGTACAAGGTAGGGAGCTGCAGCCCTGTCTGTTGGGAATTACACTGGGTTTTAATCACTGGTTAATTTCCCTGACTTTTCCCTGGCCCAGTGCCACTCACCAGCCAGCTGAAACCTGCCTGGCCCGGGAGAGGCTGTGACAAAAGAAATGCTCCATCCAGGGGCAACTGAGGCAAAATACCAAGTCTTTAAAGTCACTGGATGTGAGAAACTTCTCTGAGATGCTCAGTGGGATCCTGAACCCAGCTCCTCTCCCCCTCCCCGGGGGGAAATAAAGGCCCGTTATCCGATGGGAGGGGTATGGATCAGTGGCAGGCTGACCGATGGGAATGTGCTGCCATCAGACTGGAGAAGGGGGGGTTACAAGTGGCTGTCGTGTTTACAGATTGGATGACCAGAATTTAGGGTTAGTACTTGTATTTGCATCACAGTTGCAGGAGATCCAGGCTCCGCCCAAAACCCAGCCAGGCACAATCCCTGCCCTGAGCAGTTTACAGTCTAGGCAGACAAAATGTGGAGTGGGAAACTGAGGCACAAAGGCTTGTGAGTCACCCAGTGGCTGAGTTCAGCATGGAACCCCAGTTTCTCCAGACCCAGTCCAGGAGCTTAACCACTAGGGAATGCTGCTACCTCAACTGCAGTGCTGAAATGTGAGAGTTAGGAGGGAAAGACGCCTTGCTACGGGCCCGGGCCCAGGCCCAACAGGGAGGGGAGGTTTCCCACTGGGATGCTGAACTCCTGGGCTGCTCCAGGAGGGGTTAAACTCAGATGCTGCAGCCGGCGCTGGAGGAGGTCGCTGGGCTGGATGCTGTGGGACCCCGAGTGCCTTGAGTCCACCCACAACAGGGCTCCAGGCAGTGCAGGGCCATGGCAGGTATCACTGAGATCTGATCGCGTTGAAGCAAAACTACCCCAGGCTGGAGCTGCCCGGTGCCGGTCTGACCTGTGCCAGTGGGTACCTGGGCACAGACCAGCCAGAGAGATTCCATTAGTCCCACCAGGCAGCCTGTGGGAATCTCCCAGAATGCACTGCTGCCGGGAGCTGTACCAGGGACTGGGGCAGCAGGTACCTGCCCAGAGGGCGTTGCTCTAAAAAGGGTTTAGGGCAGCGCTGGGGCAAACCTGAACCCTGCTTACTACAAATCAGCCTGTTTAATTACAGGGGCCACTGACCCATCCCCAGAGCACAGGACATGCTCCCGTCTACCTGCCCAGACCCACCCTCAATGCTTGATCGGCCTCTGTGGGCCTGTCCCTGCCTCGGTCAGACCATCCCCACCTACGTCATTCTGTGTGGAGGTGCCGCCCCCTCCTGCCCCCACCCTCACAGGTGTCCTGCTGCAGCCTCAGTCGCCTCCTGTCCCTTTTTCACCAGATAGAGTCACGACCAAGGCTGAGTCCCCTCCGGGCAGGGACAGAGCCCCACCGAGTGAAAAGCTAGGCAAATGGCCTCCCCTCAGACAGGGGGAAGGGAGGGAGACAGAAGAGCCTGGTGATTTGCCCAGGGGCCCAGTGGTGATGTTGCTCTGCTGAGCCTCCCTATAACTAATGGGCTGGCCCTGGTGCCAAGCCCAGCTGTGTCCAACCAGCGCAGCCCCCAGAGCTGAGCTCCCAGCCCCTGTTTAAACCCTGGTGACTCCTGGGTTTGGCATCACTTCGCTATTTCAATCCCCTCACACAGAGATGTGTTGATTCACCCCCAGTGCGAGTCAGGGCCGGTCCCGGGCTGCGCTGCCAATCGTTTCACACACACCAACAACACGTGGTGATAACTGAGCTCACTCTCGAACTACTAAACAGACTCAACCTGCCTCGGTAACAGTCAGATTCTGACACACTCCCAGGCTGCATTAATAAAGTTTCATCTCGTTGGTGGGTCCTGATGTCACACAGCGACTGGGACCAACAGTCACTGGGGCTGTGGGTGGGAAAACGCCCCGTTCCCCACCCCTCTCAGCCTCACAATGAAACCTCCCGGCTCATTTCTGTTTCCTCAGGGGAAAATCCAGGCTCATTTGAAGACTCTGCGGGAAGAGAGAGAAAAGCTGCTGGGATGGAAAGCGACGGGAGAGGGGAGAAGTCAGGAGTGTCTGGTAGGTGCCTGTGGCTATGGACCAGCAGGGACTGGCAGTGGGAGGTCTGAGTGCTTGGGCAGCAGCTCAGGAGAGATTCAAATACTGCCCAGGTGATTAGCAGAAAGTCCACAGCTAGATTTTGTTTCAACTGGTGGTGCACCTGTACATCCCTCAGTGCATGTTGAAAAATGCATTCCACACATGGATGGAGACGATTGAAGAGAACACTGATGCTGAGATCTGTCCCCTGCAGCTCTGGGTGTGATTTCCCAGAGCCCATGAATAACAGAGCACGCTGCCCATGGCAGGCAGGGAACCGTCCCTTTCAGAAGGAGGCAGGGGCCAAAGGGGAAGCTGGGAGAGACTCCTGTGCCTGGTGCTCATTGGACAGAGTTAAATAGCAGAAATTTTAGGGTTTTAAAGGAAGTTCTGCTTCCTGCACACTCATGCTATGTCTATACAGCGGGGCTACGTCTAAATTGGCATGATTTTCCGCAAATGCTTTTAACGGAAAAGTTTTTCCGTTAAAAGCATTTGCGGAACAGAGTGTCTAGATTGGCACCGACGCTTTTCCGCAAAAGCACTTTTTGCGGGAAAGCGTCCGTGCCAAGCTAGACGCAGTTTTGCGCAAGAAAGCCCCGATCGCCGTTTTCACCATGGGGGCTTTTTTGCGCAAAACAGTTTTTAGCGTCTACACTGGCCCTTTTGTGCAAAAACATTTCCAGAAAAGGGCTTTTGCCCGAACGGGAACGTCAAAGCATTTGCGCAAGGAGCCCTGATTTCGGACAGTAGAACGTCAGTGCTTTTGCGCAAAATCATGCGGCCAGTGTAGACAGCTGGCAAGTTTTTCCGCAAAAGCGACTGCTTTTGTGGAAAAACTTACCAGTCTAGACGCAGCCAATAGTGTAGACCTAGCCTCAGCTCCCCACGAAAAGGCCCCGAGATCCATCCATGTCCCTAACCAGCCCTTTCCCTGTTTTCACACAGAAACAGACACAAGCGGAAAGGCAGAAGATTGTGGCCGAGTTTCAGCAGCTACGGCAGTTCCTGGAAGAACAAGAGCGACTCCTGCTGGCTCAGCTGCAGAAGCTGGACGAGGAGATTGGGAGGCTCCAGACTGACACTGTCAGGAAACTCTCTGCACAGATTTCCCGTCTCAGCGAACGGATCAGTGAGCTGGAGGGGACGTGTCAGAAGCCAGCAAATGAACTCCTGCAGGTGAGACTGAGGGAGAAACGTCCCAGCTCCCAACACAGGGAAGAGAGGCTCCCACAAGTGCTGGGGTCCAGCCATCAGATCTGGGTGTAACTTGGCATGTGTATTGCTACCATGTAGAGTTACAGGTGCAGAGCTATTGGAGATGGCAAAGCCCCATTTGCTCAGGGGATCCATGGCCCTGGGACCAGGGCAGGGCCTCTCTTCCCCATTTTTGCAAAATCCCTTCCCTGGGTCCTGCGTGTATGACCAGTGCGACTGAGATTCTTTTCTCTCTCTCCCCTCTAGGACGTGAGAAGCACCCTGAGCAGGTAGGTGTTTCTCGCTTCCCTCACACTGCACAGCGCAGGGAAAGGGCTTGTAGCTGATGTTGGCACCACATCTCCCCAGGGCCCTGCAGCCAGATGTGAGGGGAAGGTCACAGGCTGGGCACAAATCTCTGATCAGCGTCAGCCTGCGGCTCTCCCCTGGCCCAGCAGACTCTGGAATTCCCCATTCAGGGCACAGTCTGAGCTCAAGTGTTTCCTGGAGCTGTCACCTCCCTGGGGACTGGCTGCCTCAGGGCTGTGGGGTGGGACATGGGCCTGTCACTGCTGGGCACTGGGCACATTCAGCCCAGGGCAGCAGGGACCAAGAGTCTGTCCCACCCGAGGGCTGTTTGGAGACCTGTGGGAATGGGCTGGGGAGGGGGGGAGCTGGTGTCTCAGTCTAGTCCCTAGTGGGCAGATTCCTACAGCCCTTCCCCTGGGAACCTCCTGTCCCTCAGCGCCTGGAGGCCAAGGGGTGAGTTGGCCGTGGAGACTCAATTCCCCCTTTGTCCCCCAGCTGGTCTCCCCAGGCCAGAGCTGCAGACTGTTCATGGGACCTTTGAGGGGACGTTGCAGGGCCAAGGGCTGCGCTGCCCCTGCTCTCGGGCTGGGAGAACTGGAGGATTCGAACTCCAGGCCCAGCAGAGCAGCGACTCACTGGCCAGAGCTGGAGAACTGAGTCACTCGGTGCAGAGTCCCCATGTGACGTTGTCTCTCCCCAGGTGTGAGACGGGGCCGTTCCAGCCGCCAGAGGAGATTTCTCCTGAACTGGACGAGCGAGTCAGGGGTTTCTCCCGGCAAACGACTGCGCTGTTGGAGACACTGAGGCAGTTCACAGGTACCGAGAAGGGAGGGGGGAGAGAGTGAAGCGTCTGAGGCCATGGTTAGATGAAGTTTCTGTTGAATTGTGAGGTGAGAATGGCGCCCACTTGCCATCCCAGAATTCAGGTGGATTCATTGAACCTTATTTGTTCCAAAAACTGCTTTGTAATTGCAGCGACGATTAGAGCACAAAATGGCCAACAGACCGAAACATGCCCAGCTCCGTGCTGCTCTCTGTAGGGACACTGAGTACACAGACCCCACGGCTCACAGGTAGAACCAGGAGTTTGCAAATTCTGAATTTCCCGCTCGTGTCCAAGGAACCAAAGTGGGTGAAGTTATTTGGAGGCCCAAGTCTTTTCAGGATCTGGGCCTAGGCTGTGACAAATGTCAGGGAGCGAATGAGCCAAACCCTGTGGAGTCTGAAGAGCGTAGGGGGGATTTTGAGGAGAAAGCGAATCTCTTCGCGGATTGTCCTGGGGTGGCTATGAGGTGGCAGGGACATTGGTTCAATTCCTGGGAGAGGCCTGAGTGAGAGAGGAAGTAGGAGGCTTAAAACATTTTTATAGGAAATACCTGAATGTACGTCTACACTGTGAGACAAAATTGAATTAAGTTACACAACTTCCGCTGTGTTAATTGGGTAGCTGCAGTCGAAGTAGCTTAACTCAGCAGTTGGCGCTGTGTACACAGCTGGCAATGGAGGGAAGAGCGCTCCGCCTCCTACTTCCCTTACTCCTCCTGCAATAAGAGCTACTGGCACCGACAGAAGTGCCCCTCAGTTCGATTAGCTGTCTTAACTCGACCGCTAATTCGAACCCTTGGAGATCGACAGCGGCAGCCTCCATCATCTCTGCAGTGTAGACACATCCCAGGTGTGTCTCTGCTATAACAAAAACCCAGGGCTGTGTGTTAGGCCTCGGGATGTCGTGGGCAATATGGACTCCTGAAATCTCCCCTCTCTTCTCCCTTCCCCCACCAGACACGCTGCCCGCTGCGCTGGAGAGAGCAAGAGGACATTTTAGACAGGGTGAGGTTTCAAGTGGAGAGTGAAAACATCGTCCTGAGCTTGTAGGTCAATTCACCAACCAAACCCCCAGTGACCACGGCAGGCAGAGCCCAAAACCTGCCCACTGAGCGATGAGGAGACCCAGGGGCACTGGAGCAGAAGGACGAGGGGCCGTGTCCTGTCCCCTGTAAGAAATGGGATGGTCGGACTCCCCACTTCTTACTATGGGCACAGTTTGCAGGCAGGGGGGCACCTTCTTCTTCCCTGTCCTGGCCTCTCCCAGTGACCCCATTCCAGACCCTCTTCCCTAGAGGCCCTGCCCCCGGCTAGGCCAGAAGCCAGAGCTGGGCTCCCCACATTGAGCCCAGCTACCCTGAGGAGCCCTGAACCCTCCACTGCCATGGGGGTGACTAATGCCCAGGCCCTGCTCTCTGAGGTGAGGCGGCTCTTCCCCCGCGCTGCCCCCTCCCCTCTGTGCCCTGGGCGGAGGGTGGAGGCTGCAGCAGGGGAGGGAGTTTCCCTCTGGGGTTTCAAGCTGCCTCCTCTGCCCCCCCCAAACCCTCCTGCTCTGGGCCTGGCCCTGGGGGTGGAGCAGCCCGAGCTGGGGGGCAGGAGGCTGCAGCCTCTGCACACAAATGAGAAGCTGATGAAGCGGGTCCCATTGCCCAGGCTGAGGCGCTGCAGTGACAGCTTGGCTCAGTCTCAGGGCCCAGGGCAGAGGCAGCTCCCTGAGGCCCAGGCCTGTCCCAGCCACAACAGGGCTGCTGGGGAGGGTGAGAAATGGCCCCAGCCGCCCCCAGGGCTGAGCTCTGCCCCTCACACCCTGATTCTCTCTCCCCAGCGACGGTGACTCTGGATCCAGACACGGCGAGTCCCCAGCTCCTCCTGTCTTGGGATGAGAAACGTGTGAGCTGGGAATCTCCGTGGGACTGGGTGCTCAGCAACCCGGAGAGATTTAGCCTTGTGCCCTGTGTGCTGGGCCGTGAGGGGTTCACCTCGGGGAGACATTGCTGGGAGGTGGAGGTGGGGGATGGGCCATACTGGGCTGTGGGGGTGGCCAGAGAGTCTGTGAGGAGGAAGGGATGGATCACATTTAGCCCGAAGGGGGGAATCTGGGCCGTGCAGCGATGCGGGGGTCGGTTCCGGGTTCTCACCTCCCCTCGCACCCCACTGCCCCTGAGCTGCCCCCGCAGGATCCGGGTTTGTCTGGACTGTGACCGGGGGCAGGTGACATTTATCGATGCTGGTGCCGAGGCCCCGATCTTCACTTTCCCGCCGGGCTCCCTCCCTGGGGAGAGAATCCGACCCTGGTTCTGTGTGGGGTCAGAATCCGCACTCAGCCTGTGTCCCTGAAATGAACCTCTCTGGCCTCACACCCCCCAGTGTCTATGACCCTGGAGGACTCCTCTGTACCCAGCCTCTGGCTCCTTATCTCTATGATACCTGAAAGCTCCTGCCCCTCCCTCCAGCCCCAGGGATGGGAGGGGTAAGTAGAAGACCCCTTGGGGCTACAGGAGGGTCAGAGGTGGGGTCTGGGCAGGGGCAGAACTAACAGCCAGGTTGGTGCCAGTCAGAGGCCCTGCAGTTGCCTTCTGCACTCACCTAGGACCTGGACCTGCTGCTGGGCACTTCCAGGGTGCAGCGCTGCTGTAGTGCCAGGAGAGGCAGGAAGCTGCCTTATTCCCTCACTGATCACGCTGCAGCAACAAAGACCCAATGCCTGACCTTCTGCGACCCAGTACTGAGTTGTGACCTGCTGTTTGAAACCCACTGGTCTAGGCAGCCCTTTGCCTCCAGCAAATTCTTCTGGTGCTACAGGCACTGGGTTGTAGCAGTGTCCCGTGTGCAGCAGCGCAGAGTAAGGTGCACATTAAACTCTGGTGCCCAATGAACACTTGGGAGAAAGGCTCCTTGTTAAAATTCAGCACTGATCATCATGGCAGAGACCCCAGCTAGACAGTCCCAGCCCTAGGGCTTCGGAGAGCTTGAGAGCCCAGGCTGCAATGACCACACCGCTCCCTGGCTCCAGCAGCACTAGTGCCATCTGGCTTCCTTGCAGCTTCGCGTATCTACACCCCAGGGACTTGGGAGCGGAAGCAGCTCCCTGGGCTCCTGGTGAGATTTGTACTCTCAAGTCCCTTACATGTTTTGAAACCTCAAGTAACCCATCTCCATGCTCCAGAAGAGCAAACGAGGAGCTAAATCCAGGCCTGAAGCAGCAGGAAGCTGCGAGTGCCTGTGATGACTGTCCCTGTGTTGAAGGGGACGAGGCAGGTAGCACTGACAATTGTCTGTTTGCACTGGAGCGGGCGTCTTTGCGTTTCTCTGCTGAGGGAGGTGGGAGCAACAGCACCAACTAGCAGCACGGAGGTGCAGACGTGAGCTACGAGGGGCAGGTGACTGTGGTAAGAGGCCCACTTCTTTCTCTCTAACATAGGCCCCAATCCAGCAAACCGCACTGGCTGCTCTCACTCAGCTGTGTGCAAGCTTGGCTCGTCGTCACGCCAGGCCTTTCTGAGAGTCCCTAGATAATATGCCTTGTGGCTGCTAATTTTCTCATCCCTCTGCACCTTTTGACCAGAGCAGGAGCAGCATATCCCAAGGCAGGGCTGGGGGCATTTTGACCAGGCGGCTAAGAACAGGAGCCCTCTGAATACCGCACTGAGCACCACATGTTCTGTAAAGATCGGGCTCGACTCTGGGGCGGGGCGCAAAGGGCTTGTTCTTGCTTCCTGGGTGCTCTGCTACTGAGGCTCAGGGGAATCCCTGTGTTCTTTCTCTGATCTTACAGCGGCAGTAATACAGTCCCCTCTGTTCACAGGGGACTACTGAGCCCAGCGGGGGGCTAAAAGGGACTTGGGCCAACCCTCCAGCAGTAGGGGAAGGAACTTATGCCTGGACTCTCAGCTTGCCCACATTGGGTTGACCAGAGATAGTTTTCAGGTATCTCAGGCTGTGTGTAGACTGGCCAGTTTTTCCAGAAAATCAGCCGCTTTTCCGGAAAAACTTGCCAGCTGTCTACACTGGCCGCTTGAATTTCCACAAAAGCATTGGTGATCTCATGTAAGATTGTCAGTGTTTTTGCGGAAATACTATGCTGCTCCCGTTCGGGCAAAAGTCCTTTTGCGCAAAAGGGCCAGTGTAGACAGCCCAGATTTGTTTTCCGCAAAAAAGCCCCGATCGCGAAAATGGCGATTGGGGCTTTTTTGAGGAAAAGTGCGTCTAGATTGGCCACGGACGCTTTTCCGCAAAAATTGCTTTTGCGGAAAAGCATCCATGCCAATCTAGACGCTCTGTTCCGCAAATGCTTTTAACGGAAAACTTTTCCGTTAAAAGCATTTCCAGAAAATCATGCCAGTCTAGACGTAGCCTCACAGTCTCACAAAGAGGAAGCAGAAAAATTGTTGTTCTTGGGCTCTGATGATAGGACAAGAAGCAGTGGGTTTAAACTACAGCAACGGAGGTTTAGGTTGGACGTTAGAAAAACTTCCTGCCTGTCAGGGGGGTGAAACACTGGAATAAATTGCCCAGGGGGATGGTAGAGATGCCATCACTGGAGATATTTAAGAGCAGGTTGGACAGACACCTGTTGGGGATGGTCTGTTCTAGACAGTGCTTGGTCCTGCCCTCACGGACTGGATGCGATAAACTGAATTCTTGCAGCCCAGGGTGTGCACCTAAATGCATCCTCAGGGTAAGTCTACACTGCAACGCTATTTCTGGATAGCTCCTCTGCGTCTGTGTAAGCTTCATTCTACAAAGAGTAAGGGATGTTTGAGAAAAGCGCTTTGTTTTGAAATATGGCGCTCTGTGCCAACTAAAATAAAGTCTTTGAAACAGCATCAAAATAAGGTATGCAATTGCTATTGCTCAAATTCCGTACCTTATTTCGGGGGACAGTGCAGCATACGTGCACCCCTAGGGACCCAGCATGAGCCTTTATCCCAGCTGTAGCTCTGAAAAGAACAGTAGGGGAGGGGGAGTGTGAGGAAAGCATTGCAAACATTGTGTAGCTGTGTTGCAGCCAGACACGGGCCTCTCTGTGACGAGAATTTGAACCTTCACAGAGAAACCCTATTGGATTTCTAGTCCGACGCTGTAACTACTCAGCCATCACAGCTGTGAGCTCAGCAGTGCCCCAGGGCCAGGGAAACTGGTAACTAATCCCAGTGCGCAGGCCTGACGTCACCTTCCCCACAGAATTCACACAGCCAACGGGGCTCTCCGAACACAGCAGGAGTTTGGAGGCTTGTTGCCAGGCCGTGGGGTGAAGCATCAAACCAGCCCCCTCCTATGGGGCCTGTGTGTGTTGCAGAATCTGGGCCCCCTGCACCTGGACAACAGCAAACAAAATGCCCCACAGAGACCCACCTGGACTGCCTGGGCCTGGGCCATGAAGCAGGAAGTGGCTGAGGATGCGGCCAGCCAGGGAGCTCCCTGGCCCCTGCGATTGCCGGCATTAGAGTTGCCAGATGGTTCCACAGAAATACTGGACTCACTTGACACCACCTCACAATCTACATTCCAGCTTATTTAGAAAATACCCGACATTTCTATTTCCTCATTTACACTTTCTCAGTTTGTTTCCTGAACAGAAAGCTCAAATACTGGACAGTCCGGTTCAGAACTGGACCCCTGGCAACCCTAGCCGGCATGGAAGCAAAGCGTAAGGCTGTGAGAGGAGGCCTCCTGTCACCTCCCCCGGCCTGAGGCAACAGGGCTTCCTCCTCCCCTCTGAGGAGGGAGCAACAGAGGCCGGGCTGAAGGTTTTGTGCTGGGGCTGGAGGCTTAAGCCTGAGCTGTCGGCCTCAGTGGGACTTGCTTCTTCTCCCCACTCCTGCCTTGCTGCCTCCTTTGGCCAGCAGCGCTCAGGGGGCAGCCAGGAGAGCCAGCCGCCATGGGAAGAGGAGGCCAAGGCACAAGCCTCTCAGGGGGAACAGGCCTGAGGCCTCTAGCTTTCCCAAGCTCATGCCAAGGGGCTTTCTGTGGTGCTGGGAGGGGACGGATGCCAGGCCCAGGCCAGTGCGAGAAGGGGCAGTGCCTGCCAGGGCAGAAAGGGTTGCTGCAGAACGTGAGACATGGCGTTTCTGCCTGGTTTCACTCAGGGGACCTTCCCTTGCTGCTACGGACTCTTCTCCTGTTACCTGAGAGACTGAAAAGGGGCCATTCTTGTGGTAAAAGAGGCCAGTGTGCCTAGGCCTCCACACACAGACCAGAACGCCCCATTGGGGACAGGACAGAGCCTTGAATCAAGCATTTGAGAACACGCTGATCCTCTGTCCTGTGACAGGGTATCAGCGTGGGGCACTGTATGGCTAGCTCAGTTGGTAGAGTATAAGACTCAATCTCAGGGTCATAGGTTCAAGCCCCATGCTAGACATTCCCTTCAGTTACAGTCTCAGCATACAAGGCAATTCATTTTTAGCTTTCTCTAGCTCTTAGGTGGGAAGTCTCTGACCTCTAGTAGAACCCAGGACAGACATTTCCATCCTCATAGGAGAGCAGAAGCAAAGGAGTCTATTCCCCCAACCGAGAGAGGAGGGGGGGAAAAACCCCTTGGCTACATCTAGACTACATCCCTTTTTCGGAAAAGGGATGTAAATTAGACGTGTTGCAATTGCTAATGAAGCAGGGATTTACATCTCCTGTGCTTCATTAGCATAAAAATGGCTGCTGTTTTTTCGGCACAGAGCTTTGTCGGAGAAAAGCAGCAGTCTAACGCTGATCTTTCGAAAAATAAAGCCTTTTTTGAAAGATCCCTTATCTTCATGATCGCCATTTTCGCCATCGGGCCTTTTTTGCGGAAAACAAAACTGGGCTGTCTACACTGGCCCTTTTGTGCAAAACTTTTGCGCAAAAGGACTTTTGCCCGAACGGGAGCAACATAGTATTTCCACAAGAACACTGACAATCTTACATGAGATCGTCAGTGCTTTTGTGGAAATTCAAGCAGCCAGTGTAGATACCTCGCAAGTTTTTTCCGGAAAAGTGGCCGATTTTCCAGAAAAACTGGTCAGTCTAGACCAGTGGTCTCCAACCTTTTTACACCCAAGATCACTTTTTAAATCTCAGAACAGGCGAAGATCTACCACCCTGCCCTTTCCTTGAAGCCCTGCCCTCTCTATTCTCCTCCTGTCCATCACTTGCTATCCCCAGCCCTTGCTTACACACTCTGATAAACAGTTTATTTTTAAATTATGTGAGACATACAATTAAAATCACATGTTTATAGTTATGAAATAAATGGTCTGTTTTTTATTCATGCTATTTAAATCTAAAATGAAGCATTTATAATTATACATTTTGTGGGGATAGAGTACTGTGGCTGGGGGCAGGGGAGCGGGAACAGGGTGCTGGGAGGGCAGAGGACAGGATTCTGCAGCAGGGGACAGAGTGCCAGTGGGGACAGAATTTGGGGAGTGGGGACGCGAATGGGGACAGAATTCAGGGAGTGGGGACAGTTCTGTAGCTGGGGACAGAGTTCGGGGAGTGGGGACAGGAGTGTGGACAGCATTCTGTAGTTGAGGACAGGGGAGTGGGATGCCAGTGGAGGCAGAGAGACCCCTGCATCTCCCTCTTCCCAGCATTCCTCCACCCCCGGAAACCAGCGCGTGCCTGCCCCGGGGTCGACCACCCCCCAGGGAAGCCCTGCACTCACGCCTGCCCAGGGGGCCTGCGCACACGCCTGCCCAGGGGGCCTGCGCACACGCCTGCAGGGAAGCCCCGCGTGCCTGCCCTGGGGCCAAACCCCCCCCATGCAGGGAAGCGCCCCACGCGTGCACGCCTGCCCCGGGGCCAAACCCCCCCCACGCAGGGAAGCCCCCCGCGCGTGCACGCCTGCCCCGGGGCCAACTCCCCCCTCCATGCAGGAAAGCCTCGCGTGTGTGCACCTGCCCAGGGGGCCGAGCCCCCCACCCATGCAGGGAAGCCCCACGCGCACCTGCCCCAGGGCCAATCCTCCCGTGCAGAAAAGCCTTGCGTGCGCCTGGCCAAGGGACCGACCCCCCCACCCGCACAGGGAAGCCACGCGGGCGCTTGTCCTGGCGCCAACCCCCTCCCCGCACTGGGAAGCCCTGGGGCCAAACTCCCGCATGCCAGAAGCTGACACTACCTCCGTCTTCTCTCGAGGTAAGTAGTGGGGCTTCTGGGGGGTGGGAGGGAAATGGGGGCGGGGCTGACAGGACACCTCGCGAGCGACTGGTCGAGGCCTCGAGATCGACCAGTAGCTCACGAGCGACCGGTTGGTGACCACGGGTCTAGACACAGCCAAAGAGTAAGGGAAGTCAAAGGGAGAGTTCTCTTCCTTCCACTACCTGCTGTTGACCGCGCCAAAAGCTGAGAAGCTATTTCAACTTCAGCTACACAAGTAAGCAGCTGAAGTTGTGTATCTTAGTTTGACTTTTGCCCTGCCCTGTAAACATGCCCTAAATGTGCTACTAGTTAAGAAGCTGGCAAAGGATCCCTTCCCGTGGTATTATAGCGCCAGGTAAGGGTACACACCGGGGCAGAAAGCAAAGCAGCTGGGGCTGTGAGAGACAGGAGTGGGCCTGAGGGAGCAGAGAAGGAACTGAATGGAGAAAGAGGGGGGCTCTTTCCACCTTTCTCCATCTGGGTTTGACACAGACCTTTTGCATGGCAGACAAATAGGATAACACCACAGAGCAGAAACAATAGGACAGAGGAAATTTTTCAATGAAAGCTTCAAACCCCCCACTTGCAGGAACCGTTTACATCCATCGACATTTACAAAATGCTTCCCCACAAACCTCTCTCCAGCTTGTGTCTCTGGGAAAGATTTCTGCCAAGCCCCGTCCCAGCCCACTGGTCAGAACCCCCTCAGAAACAGGACACCCTCACTCCCAGCCATGTCCCCGCCCGGGTGAGGAAGGGGAAATGAGCCACAGGCTGCTGCCCGCTGGGTCAACAGATGAGTGGGTTGACTGTTCTCAGGGACACCACAGCAACATCCCTGCTTTCCCCTCGGAGGGGGTTTCCTCAGGGCCAGACCAAGCCATTCCGGCGCCCTGGGCAGACAGGTTAATTGTACCCTGGGTTGGGGAAGGGCGCATGCACAGCCCAGCCCCCACCCGGTGCGTGGGGGAGGGCGTGCGGAGCTGGCAGCAGCAGGAGGCATGTGCCTTGCCCAGCCACCGCCGCTGGTGCTCAGCTTGGTGCCACTGGGGGCAGGCCAAGCCTGGCCGTGCAGGGCCCTGCAGCCTCTTTCGCAATGCTGTTCTTCCTGAAAAGTAATAGGAGTAAGGGCATTGCGCAAGAGGGGTTTTCTTGCACAAGAAGGGGCAGTGTAGATGCTCCTTCTTGCACAAGAGCCTCTTCTGAAAAAAAATGGTGGCTCGTTAGGTACGCAAATGAGGCTTGGCGATATTCCACACTTAACCTCATTTGCATATTACTCGCGCAAGAAGCCGCAAGTGTAGACATAGCCCAGCAGTGGGAGAAACTAACCATCTGCTTTATTTGCAAAGAAGAAACAAAGACAAACTCTAGTCCTCATCCCCACCTCACTCAGCCTGGCACTTCACACCCCCAGCCAGGGCAGGATTGGGGGGGAGCTAGCCAGGCAGCTGCCCGGGGCGCCAGCCGAGCAGCTGCCCAGAGCGCCAAACTATGGGGGCACCTGATCGAAGTGGTAAGGGATGCCACATCAGGCGCCCCCCATAGGTTGCCACCCTGGGGCAGAGGCATGCATGCACCACATGCCCGCTGCCCAGGGTGCAAGTATGGCTCGGGCCGACCCTGCCCTCAGCCCAACTCTCCCAGGCACCCCCAGAGAGCAGTACTCACACATGGGGGGCTGGAAAGTGGAGAGACTCCCTGAGGCACCAACTCAAAAGGAAATGCTCTGCGTATGTCTACACTGAGATAACAGCCTGATGGCCAGGCTGTAGCTGGCCCAGCTCAGCTGTACTTGGCCTGGAGGACTTGGGTTGGGAGATTAGAAACCTGCAGACAGGGGTATCTCTGCAGGGGGTGGTGTCACAGTGTCAGGGCAACTATCAAGCCCCCATCTTCCTTTGCTCCAGCCCCACTGCTGAGAATTACTGACCATTGTCACTGCTTAAACTGCACACACAGCTTGTGGCAAAGGCTAGCATATGGTTAAAATACAATGAACATTCTGGTAAGTTCTCATTTGTGTTGTGCTATCTGCACATCTAACTAACCAGAGATCAAAGTGCATGACCCGATGGCCTTCACAGAGAGATAAAACCCACAACACAGGGTAGGTTATTCAACACGTTGACATTTATAAGAGTGAAACATAAGGAAATCTTTTAAGCCTCAGAATCTAGGAAATAAATAAACTTACTTGTTTTCTTCTGCAGTGGCTAAACCTGCTTTATTTCTTGCCTCTTTACATGTCTGTGTTAGTTAAAAAGTTCTATATGTCATTGTACTAAAACAAAAACACAAGTTCACCTGAACAAATGATCTGGAGTAGTCCAGAAAAGCCCAGCAGGAACTATACCCAGAGACGCAACCAGGGCTCTGAGATGGAACCAGTCGCGCTCTGCTGGGAGGTTCATTGGGATTTCCCTGTCCCCACCAGGTCTTTCTCCTGCAGCCCTCAGAAGCCGGACTTAGGACCACAGAAACCACACTGGGATTCCTGAGTATGGGGAGCCCAGGCCACTGGTCAGTGACCCTTGGGGTGCATCTACACAGCAGCCTTATTTCGGAATTACAGTGCATGTCTACACAGCAAGTCGTTATTTGGAAACAACATCCACCTAGAGGACTTTGTCTTTTGGCTGGGCTGCATCTGAAGGAAGGAGCCAAAGACCCCAGGGTGGGGGAGAGCCCTGGTTGGGAGGGGCATCTGGGAAAGAGGTTTTAGGGGGACTTTGTAAAAGTTTGTACTGAAGTTTCAGTGGAGCATTAACAAAGCATTTATTTTGTTATCTTTGAGTTTGTAATCTGCTTTGCTCTGCCTGTTCTCACTTATCACCACTTAAATCTTACAGCTTGCACTTAATAAAACCACTTTTACTTACTATCAAGCTTAGTGTAAACAATTACTACCTATGGGAGCAATCGGTGTGCACATTCCCCTTTCATTGCTAAATGGGGCTTACCCCATTCTTTGGGGTTTGATCCCATTTGCGGAGTGCTATCCCAGGAAGCTGGGCCCTAAACTGCTCTCTCCCCAGACCTGAAGAGGTTCAGCGTCTGTGCCGCTGCTCAGAGGCGGGGGTGCGGGCGGGAATCTCAGCTTGTGGCCTTGGCCAGGGGAGACTAAGGAGCTGCCCCAGCAGGACCGGGTGGTGAGAAGCCCCAGAGAGCAGAAAGGTGAGTGGCAGTGGCCAGGTCAGTACCCCAGGAGGCCCTCCCCAAGGGGTCTTCTGGGACCACAGCCACCTGGCCAGGCAGCTTAAAGGGAACTCAGGGTATACGTTTCTCCCCTCTGCGGCTCCTCCAACCGCTAAGAAGATTTGAGCTCTGACCGAAGCTTTCCCCACAGTCAGAATAACTGAATGGTTTTCTCCCCTCTGTGGACTGTCTAATTTTTAACAAAGTCTGACCTGTGTTTGAAGCCTTTTCTGCAATCAGAGCTTTTATAAGGCGACTCTCTTGTATGTATTCTGATGGCTAGTAACGCAGGAGCACTGACTGAAGCTCTTCCCGCAGTCAGAGCAATTGAAAAGTTTTTCCCGTGTGGGTCCTCTTATGGTTTAAAAGGCTTGCGCGGTGACTGAAGTTTTTCCCGCAATCAGAGCAATTGTAAGGTTTCTCTCCTGTGTGGATCCTGCTATGGCTAAAAAGGTCTGAGCTTCTTCTGAAGCTTTTCCCACAGTCAGAGCAGCTGAAGGGTTTCTCTCCTGTGTGGGTCATCCTATGTCGAACAAGGTCCGTGCTGAAACTGAAGCTTTGTCCACAGTCAGAGCAATTGAAAGGTTTCTCTCCTGTGTGGGTCCTCCTATGGTTAAAAAGGTGTGAGCTTCTACTGAAGCTTTTCCCACAGTCAGAGCAGCTGAAGGGTTTCTCTCCTGTGTGGGTCATCCTATGTCGAACAAGATCTGTGCTGAAACTGAAGCTTTGTCCACAGTCAGAGCAATTGAAAGGTTTCTCTCCTGTGTGGCTCCTCCGATGGGTAACAAGGTTTGACTTCTGACTAAAGCTTTTCCCACAGTCAGAGCAATTGAAAGGTTTCTCTCCTGTGTGGCTCCTCCAATGGGTAATAAGGTCTGCATTGCTACTGAAGCTTTTCCCACAGTCAGAGCAATAGAAGGGTTTTTCCCCTGTGTGGGTCCTCCTATGTCTAACAAGGTGTGAAATCTGACTGAAGCTTTTCTCGCAGTCAGAGCAATTGAAAGGTTTCTCCCCTGTGTGGCTCCTCCTATGGGTAACAAGGCTTGAGCTACTACTGAAGTTTTTCCCGCAGTCAGAGCAATTGAAAGGTTTCTCTCCTGTGTGGGTCCTCCGATGGGTAACAAGGTTTGACTTCTGACTGAAGCTTTTCCCACATGCAGAGCAATTGAAAGGTTTCTCTCCTGTGTGAGCCATCCTATGGATAACCAAGTGCGAGTTTGTACCGAAGTTTTTCCCACAGTCAGAGCAGTTATGGGGTGTGTCTCTTGTATGTATTTTCTGATGGTTTGTAAAGTGTGAGTGCTCACGGAAACTTTTCCCAGAGTCAGAGCACTTGAAGGGCTTCTCTCCCATATGGACCCTTTGATGTTCAAGAAGAGTTTCACAGTCACTACACGTGCAGGGTGACTGTTGATGGGGGATTTCCTGTTGGACGATTTCTGTGTTTCTTTGCTCCCCTGTGCTCCTATTACTGGAGTTACCCTGTCCCTCTTCTACATGGTCTCCCTGCTGCTTTTTTGGGCTATGCTGACTCTCACAGCTCTCTCCTTGCTCACGTATCTGGAAAACATGTCCTTCAGACCGTCTCAGTAATAGTCCACATGGAGACACCTGCTCCAGTCCTTCCTGCTGAAGAGTCTTTTCATGGTTCTCAGTCAGTGTCCCGTCACCTGTTAGAATAAAGGAATGATCCAGACAGGAGTTATTCTCCACGATGAACTGCAAGGAAACTCTAAAAGAGGAATAGAAAAGGGGACACATGCTCAAATAATGGTCAAATTATCAGGAGCTGAGTCCATTGTCCTCCTTCACAACAGTGAGTCAAACTTCATGAAAACACATGTTACATCTGCTATAGACACAGAAATTGGTTTCTGAGACAGTTTAACTGATTGCTCACCTGTGTGGGCGTTGCTGATGATCTTCCCTTCCTTGCAGCTCGGAGGATCTGGGACCTGCAACTCCTCCTCTCGCTCCACCCAGGAGATCTCATCAGTTTCAGAGACTGGAAACCCTGTTTGGAGAGCAATGAACCTAGTGCTGATCTTGTTCATTAAGGTCTTTGCCATTACTGCTTCCAGAGCCAGGATCCGAGTCACCGACCCAGAGACGCTCCTTTCCCCACCTTGCAGAGACTGGGCTCTGGCTGGTAGAAGATCCCAGGACACACTCACCTGCAGTAAAGATGCATCACTCCCCCACCTTGGGAATGGCCCAGCTCATTCCCCAGGACAGCTAAGCGCTCTGCTGCACTCTCTAGGGTACAACTCAGCCCCCCTCACAGCCCGGTCCATCCGCCTGGAATCCCACAGCTGGACAGGAACACACTGCTCAGAAGGGGAGCTCTAGTGAGGGCATGAAGGTGTGACACCAAGGTCCCCAGGCAGGGCTCAGACAGCAGCTGCCACATGGCAGGTCACTAGGACTTGGAGATGAAAGACCCAGCAGATGTCTAGCTCCCCAAGTCTCTGTCCACAAAACCCCTGGCTGATGGGCTGGGCTTGCCCTGATCTTTGGCTCAGATATTGTACTTGGGCCAGAGGAGGCAGAGGAAGTTGCCTGAGCATCTAAGTGAATCCTTGGCTGGTTGCTTCACGCCCTGCCTATGTGCCACACTCCTGATCCCAACTGCCTGTGTCTGGGTGGGCCCTGCCAGCTGCCCACAACAGTTGCCATTCGCATGGCTGCCCAGGGTGGCGCTGGGCTTCTGTTGGGGCAAGCCAGGGCGGAGCTGGGCCATGCTGCTTCTCCGGTGCTTGTGGCTGTTGCTCAGCTCCCCTTCTGAAGCCTCCATTCTATTCTGCCAGCAGCAGCCTTTGTGTGGTTTCCCAGTCTGGCTCTTGTGGCCAGCCTGGCCTTTGATTTGGTGCCCCTCCAGGGCTGCACAGAATCTATCACCTTTACACCTTGTGAGCATGTTTCCCTCAGCTTTGGCCCCACCCCTTCTTGGAACTTCATTTTCTGTTCAGAAGATCCACCTGTGACATGAACATGGAGATCATTGTGCTACTGCTGTTAAATAAGATAATCATAGTCATCACATCAGAACATTCCCATTGACGTGGCACCCAGCACACTTCGCAAAAGGTTTATTGCAGCTGCGTGTGTCCATTCTTTTTGAACTAGAACAGGCTGGGCTTTGGCAGAATGGTGGGGCAGTGGGGACCAACTAACCAGGAAAGCACATTCCTGAGCAGGAAGAGGCCAATCAACACACAGATCCCCGCAGTAGCTGCAAACACGGTCCTAAGAGATGGCTCAGAAAGACACTGACCCTTGTGCACAAGAGCGGGATGAGGGGATAATGGATACGGATGTTTTGTTCAAACAAACAGGCAGGAGGCTAAGGGGGTAGAACACATGCAACATGCATCTTGTTTGTGTCAATGAATGAGAAGTCACAAGAGGGGCATGTTGATGCTGGCTGAGGGGCAGCATTCTCACTGCTGACTGACTGGTACCATTATTGGGTTGGGACAAGTCTCGCTATACCTGTGCCTTAGGAGGTAGGACACTAGCACTCTGCTCCTTTTCACAATAAACTTGGCCGAGTGCCTTAGCCTCCAAACGGAGCCTGAATCTTTCTTAGTGGCAACCCTGAGCTGTGCTACTGTAGCCAGACAGGAACCCCCCTTGTAATATCCATTTTTGCTTGCCTAGATATGCAGGCTCAGTGACCGTGAATGGCTGTAAACAGAGATATGCCAATAGCTGACCAAGAGGCTGCCGAGGAGTGCCCTTGACTAAAACCCATATTGATACGAACACACAGCCGTCCGCGGGAGGAGGAATCTCTCGCCCAGTAAAATAATGTCTAGTACTCACAATTTAGTTCTCTCTCTTGCAAGTGTAAATTAACTTGAAACTTGCTTGTAAGAACTGGTGTCACAAAACGGACCAGTACAATTTGGCATCTTAGATGAGAAAGAGGATACGGGCCCCCAGGGGTATAAAGATGGATCCAGCAGCGCATTTTCTCTGAGTGTCAATCTACCATCTATCTGCTGGTCGGGTTAGGTGTTTGACCTCCCGAGGTTCCACAGGGACGCCGACCTCGTATTTGTCTTTCCTAGGAATTGAGGGACCGGGCCTGGCTTGACCCGCTGGAGTCGAGAGGCACAGAAGGGGGTAAAAATTGTACCTGGATGTGGTCCTTTGTCTTAAGTGTACACATAGACTCAGAGCTCTTTAAAGATTAAGCTGTCACTTGGTACCATTATTTCTATTTTCTATCTTTATTTTCTTTGTAATCAGTTTTAAGATCTATATTTGCTAGCAGTTAAGAAATAGAGCAATAGCCATTGTAACCATAAGATCCGTATTTGCTAGCAGTTAAGAGAGCAATAGCCATTCTAACCATATGCTTTTATAAGTCTTTTTAATAAACCTGTAACTGTTTAAGCTTTAACCTGACTCCTTCAGTTGCTGTAACAGAACCAAGCACAATTTAAAAGAACTTCAGCCAGTCAGAGACAGGTATATGAAGAGCTTGGGCATTTGGATCATGCCACTCCTAGGTGACAGATCCGTTGGGGCATCTCTCAGTCTTCCCTAGAATGTCCGCTGCGAAGGGATCCTGTAACCTAGCAGCTAAAATCTGAGGTGTAATAAGCTCTTTCCTATAAACTTGGGGCATGTCTGCCTGTTGGCTGCCCTCTGCAACGGGACCCCAGTCCTAGCAGTGAAGTCACGGACATTAAACCTTTTTCCTCGGTAACATACAGACACACACCCCTGCCCTGACCGTCGGCTGACAGCTGCATGGATAAGCCGCAGGCTTTGCCAGTTCTGCTGGCATCAGAGCTCCAGAAAGAGCCACCGTGAACAGCCATAACAACGCTCTGTGGCGCTAGCAGCAATTCTAATGGCACTGCAGTCGCTGCGGGAAGCAAAAGTATCAATCACAGCAGCACCTGGGAACTCTGGTGTAAATCAGGACCCCACTGTGCTATTGGGGTGCACATATGAAGCTAAGCATTATCCCTCTTTAATGTAGGTATCTTTCCCAGCCCTGAGAAACAGGAACACTCTATAACAGCTATTAAAGAGAGAGGTGACTGCACACAGAGGCTGCGTCTAGATTGGCATAATTTTCCACAAATGCTTTTAACGGAAAAGTTTTTCCGTTAAAAGCATTTGCGGAAAAAGCGTCTAGATTGGCACGGATGCTTTTGCGCAAAAGCATCCGTGCCAATCTAGACGCGGTTTGGTGCAAGAAAGCTCCGGTGGCCATTTTTGCCATCAGGGCTTTTTTGCGCAAAACAGTTTTTACCTATCTACACTGGCCCTCTTGCGCAAAGGCATTTGTGCAAGACGGCTTTTTCCCGAGCAGGAGCATCAGTGTATTTGAGCAAGAACGCTGACAATCATACATTAGATCATCAGTGTTCTTGCGCAAATTCAAGCATCCAGTGTAGACAGCTGGCAAGTTTTTGCGCAAAAGCGGCCACTTTTGTGCAAAATCTTGCCAATCTAGACACAGCCAGAGAGTCTAAGGGACTTGATCAAGGTCACACAGGAAGACTGTGACGGGCAGAGAACTGAACACAGGTCTCCTGAGCACGAAGCTAGACATTCACACAGGAAGAAAAAGTCCCTACCCGAAGATATTTCACTCTAAAAAGACAACACAGATGATGTGATTTATCTCCACTGCACACAGAGGCAAGTGAGCCCCAGAGAGAGTGAAGCTGAACTTTTGAAAGGAAACCCAGCCTGTGCCTGAAATGCAAGGAGAGCTCTGCTCACGTTTCTCTACTACAAAGCTACCTCAGACAAAATACTCACAGTGCGTGAACTGCCTCATCCACCCTCCCTCAGCCCCAGCATCCAGCCCCTCCCACTGGCAAGAACAGCACGTCACAGAGATTAGCTATAGGCAGGAAGGACTTTGGGAACTGCACCCACCTTCCAGTGGCTCAGCCCATTGCCACAAGGGGAACCTGCAGCCACTAACAGCAGCCAGAGCCAGACCCAGACCTCTGGTACCTGCTGTTCCTGCCTGAGCCCTTCTACTCACACCTCCAGTCAAGGCACAAGATGGGCAAAATAGGGGGGGGAAGCGCAGTGAGACCTTAACTGTGGGAAGAGCAGCTCCACTGTTTTCCCTGGGAGGGGCCACGGAGGGGACAGTCTTTCACAGAAGAGCCAGGATTATTGGGGCAGATACTCATGACATTGTGGGCAAAGACAATGCATGACCCTGAACCAAACCCAACCCAGCTGCTCCAGAACCCACCCAGCTTTTGTTACCCAAGGGGACAGGAATCCTTACTCAGCCAGTTCACAGCCTCATAATTCTCCTGCATCACATCCCTGTAGAGGGCTCTCTGGCCTGGGTCCAGCAAAGCCTATTCCTCCTCAGAGAAATACACAGCC
Source organism: Pelodiscus sinensis (assembly GCF_052426305.1). NCBI lineage: Eukaryota > Metazoa > Chordata > Testudines > Trionychidae > Pelodiscus > Pelodiscus sinensis. The sequence goes on from NC_143070.1 coordinate 32,974,417, forward strand.
ACCTCCTGGATGCTAACCGGCTCTGCCATGGCCATCTCCTGTCCCTGGCTCTGAAGGCTTGGGGGCTGAGCTAGAGACAGACATGAGTGTTCTGCAGCCTGGCAGGGGGAGAAGGCGAATTGGAGACATTTCAGAAGGGGCTTTAATCCTTCCCACACCTCCATTCTCCTCAGACTCTGTCCCTAGTGACGTGACACACGTGTTAGACTCTGCCACAGTGGACAAAAGTTTTAGTCTAGATATTCCATTAATAGCATACGGGAGTTAGATCCCAAATCCATATTCATTTCTCTCCGTACCTGGCTTGAGCTATAAGATTACTGTCTCTGCAACAATGGGATCCAGTTCTCAGCACCCAGTGTTTCTGATAACAAGCCACATATTCATCTGCCTGAACATAGACATAGGTTAAATGCAGGCTGCTGTATTTAAAACCCTTAGTCTTCATTCACAGATTTGCAGCACAAACTTTGCTCTCATCTCACAGAGACGTTATAAACCCTTTCCACAACAGAGGATCAGTGAAGTTAAGCATCTGAATGGAGGTGGTATTATTAAATACGGGTGTTTATTATTAAACACTTGCGCTGAGTGTTTGCAGGATGAGATCTTAAGATTCATGGGATCAGAAGATATCCTCAATCATGCAGTCTGACCCCCTCAGTGGCACAAGCCATTACACTTAGTCCAGTTACCCAGGCACAAAGCTCTGCTTCCCCACAGTGTATTTTCTAGAAAGTCCCCCAGTGATTTCAAGACATCAAGAGATGGGAGAATCCACCAGTTCTTTGTTCAATTGTTTCAGCAGCTAATCCTCTTCCCTAACACTTGTGCCTCTTTTCTATTCTGAAATAGTCTGGCTTCAGCTTTCAAATATTGGCTCTCACTGAGCCGTATCCACTCGAAGAGGTGGGCCAAATTTTCATGGGGGGGGCCAAATGGAAAGTGGCTGAGAGCTGCACTCTTGCATGACAAATGCAGGAAATGGAGGATCCAGGATGGGCATTGGGAGGAGGAGGATGCTTGGGGTAACGGTTTGGGATACAGGACAGACAGAGGGGGTCTAGGAGGGAGTTTGGGTGAAGGAGCCTTTCAGCCTATTTGTTGTTTGAAACCAACCCGATATTGAAACTGACTGAGCAGTGAAATCTGAGCCTGAAGGTGCTGTCCATTGTGTGCTTTAACTTCACCCCTTTAGCATCACAAACCTATAGACCAGTGTTTCTCCAAATGTCCTCAGGTCCCCATGCAGCACCCCTGAGGCTTGTCACTGATCACTGGGTGATTTAGGGCTGTGTGCACCGTGGTCCCTGGGTTTGGTTGGTAACTCCCATGACAATCCCATGAAGATGTTTTCACAGAAATTCTCACATCACTTAAAGAATTTCCACCAGCAAACCCACCTTGTCTGGAAGCTCCCAGGGATTTTCCTCTTGCTCTCTCCAGTGCAGAAGGCAGTGTGTCTAGTGGGGGAAGGGATAAGAGAGGTGAGATTCCAGGCTCTCCTATTTATAACAATGTCCCACTCTGAACTCTGCGTTTCAATTCTATCAGAGACACACTCAAGTATTTAGTATGAAAGAGTCTGAAACTTTCATTTCCTCTCCCTCGGGCACCTTCCAGCAATGGAGCCAATATCCCTGCAGCCTCACACCTGTCCCAGGAGAGACGAGCGGTAAATGAGATTTACTCTTCCCTCCTCACCCCCTTCCACTTGATTTCTCACTCACTTACTGCCTCTTATCATAACCTGGAGCTGTGGTGGCAGAACACGTGGCCATCACAGTAACTTTGGCCATTTTGATCTCTGAATGGGAGGTTCAGAGTTTGCAAACCCCTGGCTCCATCTGCAAGCAGTTGTGTCTGTTCGCTCAGTGTCTCTAAGGAGAGAACTGTGATGAGGCTGTCATTATCTATGTGTGAACTGAGGCAGGGAAAGGTTGGCTTCAGAGCCCAGATTCAATAGTCTCAGATACTTGAACCACTTTCCCCTCATCCATCTCTTCCAGGTACCTTTGAACTCCCTCAGAGTCTCCGACAGGGCAATCGTTTTCTGGGAGAAACCTCTGACTTGTTCTTCTAGGTCAGGAGAAATCTCTTCCGGCAGCTGAAACTGCCCCATATCACACCTGGACAGAAACAATTCCATGTGATTTTATGTCGTTTACTGCTGATAAGTTCTGGCTAGAAAGTCTCAGCTCTAACAGGCCTGGAGTTAGAATTCCTCCAATTCTCCCAGCCTGAGAGCAGAGGCAACACATCCCACGGCCATGCAACCTTCCCCTCAAAGATCCCATTTCTGTTCTTCACTTCTGTCCTGGGTAGGCTGGCTGGGGGAGTAAAGGGGAATAGAGTCTCCATGGCCAACTCACTCCTTGGCCTCTAGATGTTGAGGGACAGGAGGTTCCCATGTGAAGGGCTGAAGGAATCTGTCCAATAGGGATTAGACTGAGACACCAGCTCCCCTCTCCCCAGCTCCTTCCGCACAGGTCTCCAAACAGCCCTCGAGTGGGACAGACTCTTGATCCCTGCTGTCCTGGGCTGAATGTGCTCAGTGCCCAGCAGTGACAGGCCCATGTTCCACCCCACAGTGCTCCGGCAACCAATCCCCAAGGAGGTGACAGCTCTAAGAAACACTTGGTCAGACTGTGCCCTGAATGGGGAATTCCAGAGTCTAAAGTGCAAGGATCAGACCCTCAGAATTAAATGCATCAGAGATGTTCATGTCTAACATCTGGCTGTAGAGCTCTGGGGAGATGTGGTGCTAACATCCGCTCCAAGCCTTTTCCCTGCTCTGTGCAGTGTGAGGGGAGCGAGAGCCACGTACCTACTCAGGGCGCTTCTGACGTCCTAGAAAAAAGACACAGAAAAGAATCTCAGCCCCACTGGACACACACAGGAGACCTCTGAGAAGGGATTTTGCAAACCTAGGAAGAGGCGCCCTGCCCTGGCCCCAGGAATATGGATCCCCGGAGAGAATGGGGCTTTGCCATCTCTAATAGATCTGTGCCTGTAACTCTACAAAGCACAAGAGTCATTCACATGGCAGCAATGCACAAAGTGTTACACTGAGATCTGACAACTGGGACCGAGCACTTGTGATTCAGGAGCCTCCTTTCACTGTGTGAGGAGCTGGGATGTTTGTCCCTCAGTCTCACCTGCAGGAATTCACTTGCTGGCTTCTGACATGTCCCCTCCAGCTCAGCGATCCCCTCGCTGATACGGGAAATCTGCACAGAGAGGTTCCTGACAGTGTCAATCTGGAACCTCCCAATCGCCTCATCTAATTTCCCCAGCTGAGCTAGGAGTCGCTGCTTTTGTTCCTCCAGAAACTGCAGTAGCTGCTGAAACTCAGCCACAATCATCTGCCTCTTGGCTTGGGTCCATTTCTGTGTGAAAACAGGGAAAGGGCTGGTCAGGGGCATGGATGGAGCCCACGGCCCTTTCACGGGGAGCTGAGTGTGCAGTAGGGAGAATTTCTTGGAAAACCCTAAAATTTGCGACATTTGACTTTGTGATTACTAGGCAGATGCGTCTCTCCCAGCATCTCCTTTGCCCCGTGTCCCTCTGAAAGGGATGTTCCCATGTCTGTCATGGGCAGCATCTTTTGTTATTCATGGGCTCTGGGAATTCAGATCCAGAGCTGCAGGAGGCAGGACTCAGCACCAGCCTGACAGAGATACCCAGGGAGGAAAAAGAAGCAAACAGATAAATGCAGCAAGTGAGCAGACAGTCCTTCAGGGGCACATTCAGCTCACCTGGGGAGGATGTCTGGGAAAACAACAAAGGACAGACATTAACTCATACACTGACATGTATGAGTCCTTTCTACACATGGATCTCAAGCCCTTTCTACACATGGATCTCACCCAGCAATTCATGATCCAGGAGAGACACAAATAAGCCCAACTTCACCAAGGCCACACAGGAGTCTCCCTCCTAACACAGCCCCCCCCCCCCCCCCCCCCACTGCCAGTCCCTGCTGGTCCACAGCCACAAGCACTTACCAGATACTCCTGGCTTTTCCCTTCTGCTGCTGTTTTCCTTCTCAGCAGCTTTTCTCTCTCCTTCCTCAGAGTCTTCAAATGAGTCTCCAATTTTGCCTGAAAAAACAGAAATAAGCACGAGAGCAAACCACATTAGACGTTGGGAGCCTATTTATCTGCCTTTAAGAGAGTCCCAGTTTTGTGGAGCTCTACCCCTGTCCAGTAGGGACTCAGGCCTGGACATGGCTTTGTCCATAGAAAAATATACAGGAGACTGCGGATGAGCAGGTCACCTATGAGCATGGGGGACAGATCGGTGGTGGCACCTTCATAAAGAATGATGCAGGTGGTTAATAATACTAATCATGTAACCGATTATAATTTGATCAGTGACAGTATTTTAACCTGCTGACAGGCAGGGTTGGTAGCGGAAATGGACTCTCCTGGGGCCAGGGATCTCTTGTGAGGTCTGCCGGGGTGGCCACAAGAACTGCTGGCCAATGGGAATGCCCAGCAGCTGCAGACTGATTTTAGTTGCCAGAGGCAAGTGGGCACTGCAGGGGCAGTGGGGAGCTTAACCGGTAATTGGCACCGATAAACATTAGCTCATCAGTTAACCAGTTGGAACTCTTGCTACAATCCAGTTGTGCCTGGCATGGACCTGCACTTCCTGAAGCCCTGCTGAAGTGGCTGGGCCCCCACGCAGCATCCAGCCCAGTAACCTCATCTAGTGCCACCGGCTCCATCGGAGTTTAACCCCTCACGGAGCAGCCCAGAAGTTCAGCATTCCAGTGGGAAACCTCTTCTGAGCCTAGGGCTTTATCAAGGCATCTTTCTCTCCTAACAGCCACACTTCATCACTGTTCAGCGATGCTGAGGGACAGGGAGCAGTGTAGTCTAACAATTGGACCAGGGTTCAGGACCGAACTCTATCCCTGATCTGTTTGGTGACTATGAGCAACTTGCTGCCCCACCTTCCCTTCCCACAGTTTGTCTAACTGGACTGTGACCTGCTCAGAGCAGGGACTTTCCCGTGCTGGGTACTGTGCAGGGCCCAGATGTCATTGCGGATCTATATGGCAAATGACAGATTATTATTCCTGTTCATCCAATCAGTAACAGCTTGTAACCTCCTCTTCTCTAGTCCCAAGGCAGCTCACTGACAGAGTGGCCTGTAGCTCCTGTAATCTAAACCTCTCTGATTATTAACACCTTCTCTTGTGCAAACACCCCTCCTGCCACCAGTGAGGGCTGGGTTTCAGGATTTAGAGCCTCAGAGAAACATTTCCCACATCAGGTATCTGTAAAGACTTGACGTAAGTTGCCACAACCCCAGAACATTTACTTTTTACTGCATCTCTTGAATCACTAAGGCTTTACAGAAGTGGTCACCAACCAGTAGATCGGGATCTATAGGTAGATCTTGGCACCTCTTACAGGTGATCTTGACTGGTTTGGCTAAGAGGCTATCAAGTGCAGCACTTCAGCTGCCCCCTCTCCCTGCTGCTGCACATCTCCTGCCCTTTGCCTTGGAGCTGTTTCCTTCTCCCACCCTGTATTCTATCTCCACAAACAGAGGGAGTCTGTAGGCTGCTTTTGAGAGTGGTGCAGGGGTGAGCCTTCCTTAGCCTCACTGCACCACCACAAAGAAGCCACCTGTGGTAAGCAGTGAGCAGCTGGAGCCTGTATCCTGAATCCCTGTCCTAGTCATGTAACTCTCCCGCACCCCAAGCCCCTTCTCTAACCCTGAGCTCAAACTCCCTTACACAGCGTGAACCCCCTCCTGCACCCCAACCCTCTGCCCCTGCCTGATGAAAGGGAGATAGGATGGGGGAGGGAGAAGGGATGCAGTGAGCAGAGGCGGGGCCTCGGAAAAGGATCACAAAGGAGGTGGGGCAAGGGTATTTGGGTTTGAGGTAGATCCTGGATTGCGTTTAAATTCAAAAAGTGATACTTTAAAAGGCTGGAGATCACTGCTTTACACTGGTTGGTTCACATCTGTGGCTGGTAACAGTCAGTGAAATTAGCCTGTAATTATCAGAGGGGGAGCCGTGTTAGTCTGAATCTGCAAAAGTGGTGAGGAGACCTGTGGCACCTTATAGACTAACTGAAGTGTAGGAGCATAAGCTTTCATGGGCAAAGACCCACTTCGTCAGATGCATGACTGTAATTAAAACCCAATGTTATTTCCCATCACACAGGACAGCCACTCTGTACCTTGTATTCCTGAGCAGCTTCCTGTAAGGGCACCGCCATGTAAGCCTGGGGTCTGTCATATACCACAGAAATGGGAGTTTGATCCTCTTCACAGAACAGTGTCAGAGCCTCTTGGTGCTCCCCACACACCCCGTCCCATCTTGCTCCCTTTGATGACTGGAAACTCAGCGGCTTGGCTAGTTCCACCACGTTTGCCAGCTGCCGGTTGGGCCGGAGGGGTCCCTGCTGCTCAGTGTCTCTGCCCTGAGGGCTGAGGGGGGCCTGGCAGGAATTGTGCCCACACTCCAGAGCGACAGGGGCTGTGAAATCCTCCAGGCAGACGGGACGCGGCGCTTCCTCCCGGACACTTTCCAGGGGATTCTCTGCAGCCATGGCTGCCTCTGGGCTGGGGGACCGGGGCCGGGTCACTTCCTGGAGGGGCAGGTGGGGGGGGGCGGAGGCGTGAGGCACCAGCACTGAGGATACAAAAAAAAATATCAAAATTAAAAACCGAGAAAGTCCCAAAAGCTTCGTTTGCTCATTCCCTCCCCCCCGCCCCCGCCAGGGCCTCCCCATGGCCCCTCAGCCACCTGCCCCAGCCAGACCCCCCCCTCTCTGTGTCCCTCATGCTCACGCCCAGTGTTCAAATCCCCCCCCCCCCACAGCCCCTCTGCGCGCCACAGCCCCGCCCCCCCCCCCGGCCAGGCCAGCGTGAGGGTCAGGAAGCGCCACACGGGGGAGGGGGAGGGGAGAGGGACCCGCCCCCAGGAGAGGGGGGAGGGGAGAGGAACCCACCCCCAGAATCCCGATACCCAGCGCCGGACCCACCAGCAGCGCCCCTCCCCCCCCCAGCTCCCTCACGCCGGGCTGCGGCCTCCCCCGCGCTGGCGCCCCGCAGCGAGTAACGGCCCCAACGGCCCCTCACAACGGCTCCCGGCTCAGCGAGCGCGGCGCATGCGCAGTCACCGCCGCGCCGTCCGCTCCCTTTCCCAGCCCGCGCGCGCGCGCGGGGAGTGACGAACACCCGACCGCGGCGCCTCGCGCATGCGCAGCAGGGCCGTGACTCCGCTCCGACTCCCGCGCCAGGGCTTAGCCCAGACCGGGCGCTGCTTGGCCCCGCCCCCCCGGCCGGAGGCTGCTCCCGCGTCTCGGAGCCCGGGCCGGCTCGCAGGTGGGGCGGGGCGTTTGCAGCGCGTGGAGCGACACGGGGGGGGCCCTCTCTGCCGGGCTGGGAGCGGGGGGGGGGGGGCGTGTCCCGAGGTGGGCGGGGCCGGCGCGCGCTGCTGGGGCTGGGGGCGGGGTGCGCGCGCGGGGCGCTGGGCCCGGCCCTTTGTTGCGCGGGCGGGGCCGCGAGACGCCCACGTGGCTTCTGCCCAGCGCGTCGGGTGGGTCCCGGGGCGGCGCGCGGAGGAGGGGGGGGGCGGGGGGATGCGCACCTGAGAGGCGGTGCCACTGTGGGCGCGTGTCCGGGCACTGCGCATGCGCAGCGGGGTCTCGCGCAGCCCTTGCCCGTCTCTCTGCCCGCGCGCTGTGAGTGTCCCAAGGGGGGCGCGGCTCCGTGGCAGGGGGCGGGGCATATGCAGGGGGCGGGGCTAGGATGGGGGCGGGGCAGACTCAGGTCTGGTGGGGGGAGGGGCGCCAGGTAAACTCTGCAACACCGAGAGCAAAGCCCCAAGTCAGAGAGTGGCCCTTGCAAGGGGCCTTTTTATTTGCTTCAACATTTATTTTCACCCCTTCTGCACCGGGGAGGCGCTGAGCATGCTCAGAAGGGCTGCAGCCCCCCCCGCACTTCGCCCGGCCCACTCTAGGGCTGCGTCTAGACTGGCAGGTTTTTCCGCAAAAACAATCGCTGTCTACACTGGCCGCTTGAACTTCCGCAGGAGCACTGACGACCTCATGTAAGATTGTCGGTGTGCTTGCGGAAATACGATGCTGCTCCCGTTCGGGCAAAAGCTCACTTGCGCGAATGCGTTTGCGCAAGAGGGCCAGTGTAGACAACGCAGTATTGTTTTGCGCAAAAAAGCCCCGGTGGCGAACATGGCGATCGGGGCTTTCTTGCGTAAAACCGCGTCTAGATTGGCCACGGATGCTTTTCCGCAAAAAATGCTTTTGTGCAAAAGCGTCCGTGCCAATCTAGACGCTCTCTTCCGCAAATGCTTTTAACGGAAAAACGTTTCCATTAAAAGCATTTGCGCACAATCATGCCAGTCTAGACGTAGCCTAGCTGTATGGTTTTGCTTACTGCATTTTAAAGGTGTTTACAATGTAAAAAGAGTGCTATAGACAGGACAGAGTCTCATAACTTTTCTCTTGTCTTATTCCTGGGACTCACAGAATTGCTCTCCCGTCTCTGCCACCCATATTCATTGTTTTGCTCTGTGCTTAGCCTTGTACTGTCACTACTCTGTGCGATGCAACTGAAAGTCCTGCTACTTTGAAACAAACGTAAGTAAAAATCTAAGTAATCTTCTGCAAAACTACTTCAGTGAAAGTACAAAAGTATCCTATCTTAATCGTACTTAAGTATTCAAAAGTAAAAATTCGTTGTCCTATGGAATCCTATGCTTAGCCACCCTGGTTCTTGCAGGTCACCATTAACAAGCACGCATGCTATATAAACACTTATAATTCTATATTCTATACACCTATACTATACATTTTTCAATGGTGGAATTTAACGATAGTCACTGCCTTCATTTATGAAGATGAAGAGGGACCAAATTAAATACAAGTCAGATTACAGAAATGTATTTATTTTGCCCACATTCACAGTGTGCATTTTTCCATTGTCATGATTGATTTCCAAAATGTTTGTTCAACCATAGGAGCACTTTTTTTCATCTGTACCAATCCTTGCTCTTCTATTAAAAAATATGAGTCCATCACATGGAAGAATCTCTCACAGGCAGCTGATGGAGACAGATGTCTGTTGGCCCTGGCACACAGCTCCCTAATTCTAGAAAAAGAGTGCAGCAGATCCATGGTCTCTCCTGAAGAGGCCAGATACCCATCAAGCTTCTTTGCAGTTTCATTTGTCTAAAATAACATAGTATCTTATGTTTTCTAATCCCGGTTTCCTGCTTGTTCCAAGTGGTCCTAACATTTGGCATCAAGATGTCAGCTGCTGTTAGCTCCGGGTCCTCAATTATTTCACCAAATCATTTCTGAATGGTGAACTGGAGTCTATCTACCAGTGGCCTCAAGAGGGCATCTTGTTCCTCTAGCTTTTGGAACCATCATGTATAATTTAAACTTAAAAAACAACAAACAGTCTGGTAGCACTTTATAGACAACAAAACATATAGATGGTATCATGAGCTTTCATGGGCACAGCCCACTTCTTCAGATGACCAGAGTTTTGAGTTTAGGATGTACAGATCTATTTATTTTGGCTCTGCACAGCCTAAATTCAAAACTCCAATCATCTGAAGAAGTGGGCTGTGCCCACGAAAGCTCGTGATACCACATATATGTTTTGTTAATCTATAAAGTGCTACCAGACTGTTTGTTGTTGCTGTACAGACTAACTCTGCTACCCCCTGAAGATGGTATAATGTACACAGCATCCATTCCATTAGTGTGCTTATCTGTGTTTGGAGTATATTTAGTACCTTCAACACTGGGCCCACAACCATGGCATATTCTGTCAATAAAACCTGCTCTGCTGGATTCAGCCGGTCGTACAGTCAATACATAATGTTAATAAAAATACAGAATGATCAGGGTTTGTTTTTTTAACAAAAAGAAAAGTATAAAGCGAAGAACTGCTTCTTGCATACTAATTTGGAGTTCTGGGGACACATTTCTCATGGACCATGCTCCTTGTTCATTCAGAATGTACCGAATTCTCTCCACAGCCATGAACACAGAGTTCCATCTTTTCTGGCTTGGCCGAATGCACTGTGGCTTGCATTCTGCTTCCACCATTTTTGCTCCAGTTTCTGAGTGTTCAGTTTCATTTCATAGTGCTTAGCATCTGGCAAAAGTGGGCCTGGCCATCTTTTGTTAGTGGTCATTTGATTCTTCCTGTACCACGTCTATACATGAAACTAGGTTCTGCAAGTGGCAGGTTCAATGTTGGGCTGCGTCTAGACTGGCCAGTTTTTCCGCAAAAAACTTGCCAGCTGTCTACACTTTGAATTTGCGCAAGAACACTGACGATCTCATGTAAGATTGTCAGTTTTCTTGCAGAAATACTGTGCTGCTCCCGTTCGGGCAAAAGCCCTCTTGCGCAAATGCTTTTGTGCAAGAGGGCCAGTGTAGACAACGTGGTATTGTTTTCCGCAAAAAAGCCCCGATGGCGAAAATGGCGATCGGGGCTTTCTTGCGCAAAACCGCGTCTAGATTGGCACGGACGTTTTTCCGCAAAAAGTGCTTTTGTGCAAAAGCGTCCGTGCCAATCTAGATGCTCTTTTCCGCAAATGCTTTTGACAGAAAAACTTTTCCGTTAAAAGCATTTGCGAAAAATCATGCCAGTCTAGATGTAGCCTTGGTATTTTGGTACAATTTATTCACGGCTGTTATCTCTGTCCGGGACGCCTTCAGTTTTGTGAAATTCAGCTTATTAACATGAAACCCTGTTGTTGTAAACACAGTTGAAAGACACTTCCTCCCGCCCCCAAAAAACCCCCCAAGCCACATTAATGTGTCCCCCAACTGATATACCATGCTGGGAACAATAAATTGAGGAGAGCCTGGGGGAAGCTATGACTATTCTCCCCCCCCCTCCCCCTCCCCCCCGCCTCTGAGCCAGACATCCTGGCTGTGTCTACATTGGCATGATCTTGCGCCAAAGCGACTGCTTTTGCACAAAAATATGCTGCCTGTCTACACTGGCAGGGAGTTCATTAGAACGTCAGTGTTCTTGCGCAAGAACTATGATGCTCCCACTCAGGAATAAGTCCTCTTGAGCAACTGTTCTTGCGCAAGAGGCCAGTATAGACAGGCAACATGAATTTCTTGCGCAAGAAAGCCCGATGGCTAAAATGGCCATTGGAGCTTTCTTGTGTAAGAGAGCGTCTACACTGGCACGGACGCTCTTGCGCAAAAGCACATCTCTTATGCAAAGGCACATGCCAGTGTAGATGCTCTCTTGTGCAAATATTTTAATGCTAGACCTCTTGCATTAAAGAGTATTTGTGCAAGATCATGCTAATGTAGACACGGGAGGGGGGACTTGAACCCATGACCCTGTCCTCCCCAGGCCAGCACCCTATCCTCTAGGCCACATGGGAACCTCTGGCCCAGCCCTTGCTCCTGCCCCCTGCATTCCAGGCCCCCCATCCAGCTCCCATCTGCTCTCCACACCTGTGGACTCCCCTGCCCTTGGCCCCATGACTGCACCATGCCAAGCAGCAGGGCTGGCAGTGGGGCAGCCATTCCAGCCAGGCTCTGGAGGAACTGGGTGCGAGGGGAGGAAGACGGGGAGGGGCTCGGGTTAGGGAGCCTGGTCAGTGGCCAGCCCTACTCATCGTGCTGCCCAAGAGCGGTTCTTGCCCTGCCCTGGCCCAGCTGATGTCACCCCCCCCCCCAGTTGCTCCAATGCTAAGAGTTGGACATGCCGTCTCAGAGGCTTCCCCGCGAGCTGCACAGGGGCTTGCAGGGAGCCTGTGGAGCCACAAACTGGATGTTCGACAGCCTGGGCCAGTGGCGCTGCCTGGCATCTCCAGGAGCCTGTTGGGCCAGGGGCTTCCAGTCCCAAACTGGACACCTGTCTCCCTCTTCCCTCCCCCTTTGCCCTGCCCCCATCCCCTCACAGCTCCCCTCTCCCACCCCTCATAACTTCTGCCCCTCAGCTAGGGAGACCCTGGCTCAGTCCCCCACCAGGCAGGCACAGGAGTGGACGAGGCTCTCACGCCCCAGGGATTCATGAGCCCCTCCAGCAATGCGACATGACTCCCCATGACCGTCAGTGTGCATTGCACAACTGCTCACCATAGACATGTAGGCCTGGGTGATCCTGCCCATCCTGGTGCCAGCTCATGCCCAGTCCCCAGACCTCCTGGGCACTGGCACATGCCGGGCCAGCAGCCAGCTGGCTCCCTGGGGTCTGTGTGTGATTAAAACAGGCATTGGACTGGCAGAGACGGGGGCAGGGGCTGGACTCTGGGAAATGCAGGTGCTGACCCCCTGGGACTGGCTGTGCCTGTGGCGCTGGGGGATGGTTGAGTGTTGCTCAGGGGCTGGTCGAGGGTTTATTGTGATACCAGGAGCAGCCCAAGGCCAGGAAAGGAGCAGAGACAAGTGTGAAACCCTGGTGTGTCCGGGGGGGGGGGGGGGGAAGGGGCATCTCCTGCCTGGCACAGGGAGCTCCAGACACCAGACAAGCCACCATGGAGCATTGTGGGAAAAAGACTCTATTGGCTGCTCCCCTCATCCTTGTGCCCTTGAAGAGGAGCCAGGCCCCAAACCCGCTTATCAGTGTGAGCTCTGGGGGAGGGAAGGACGAGCCAGGGTAGGAAGAACTTTCTCTCTCCCAGGCTTAGACACCGGGGATGGGGCAGGGAGGGAGGGGGATGGCGGCGGCGGGAGGGTTGGCACAAACTGAAGAATTTGCAGCTGGTGGGCTGGTGCTACAGAACACACCGAGCTGGCTCACCAGAGGCGCCTTTATTTCCTTGGGCCAGGCAGGAGCTCGCTGTGTGTCCAGCTGCTGCATTCACTGTGAGTAACTCTCCTTCCCTTCTCTGAGCCAGTAAATCATTCGTGACGGTGCCATAGGACTGGCTGCAGGCGCTGGGTTTGCTTTCAGCTGGGTGGTGCCAGTGACTTGGGGCAAATGCTGCTTTGGGACGGGCAGAAACCAGAGTGTTGTGGGGCTTAGGGAGAGAGCAGGCTGTCTGCCACTCAAGCTGTACTGACGGGGCAGGTTTCCCTCAAATTTGTTTCCATATATGTGTGGAATAAATGCTGTTGTGTGCACCAAGGCAGGCACAGATGTGCACCACCCATAGAAACACAGGCTGCCGGCTGGGGGGACTCTGCTAATCAGCTGGGCAGCACCTGAATCTGTCCTGGGTGGCTGCCCAAGCGCTCAGCTTACAGGGAACACTGGTGGGGGGCCCATGAGCAGCCCCAGCCCATGTCCACACCCCCATCCAGGGCAGGTGGAGAATCTGAGGCTCCCCCCATCTGCCCCTGTGGTTCTCACCCCATTCACGTCACAGTAAGAGCTGTCTGGGCAGTGGGGGATCCATGGACCCTTCATCTGCCCTGGGCAGGGGCTACTATGTCTGGCCCATTAGCCAGGGGCAGGTTTTGAGGCCCCCCCTTCCAGGGGGATGGTCCTGTGATGGCCCCAGCTTCATTGGCACCCCAGGGCTTCTCCTCTCTGGGCAGGGCTCCAGGTTCTGGCCAGGGTGGGGGGCAGAGCCCAGGGGGAATGGGGAGGGGCAGGGGTGTCTGGGGAGAAAGAGGCCAGGCCAGACCTGCCCACATTCAGTGGGGGGGGGAGCCTTTGGCCTCCTGTTCTGGGGCCCCCAAGGGGGATGGGCAAAGGCAGAGGTCACTCATTATGACAGGCGTGTCCGTGGGAACATTGCACCCCCTGCCCTAGGGGCTGGTGACAGGTGTGGGGCAGCAGCACATGGGGCTGGGAATGGGAATGTCCCAGCCACCAGGACCACCCAGCCCTGGAGGAAAAGCTGGAGAGAGGCAGGAGGGGGAACTGACAGACCCTCCCCCCCATCCCAGCCTGTGTCCCTGGGCCAGTGGGAGGAGAGAGGAGCCGCATTGGGGTGGGAATGTCCCTGCTCCCAGCGCACTGCCCAGGGGCTGCGGGGCCGGGACAAGGAGAAGCAGAAAAGGGGGGGACAGGTGCGATCCCAGCCCCCAGCAGCAACAGGCCCACAGAGAATCATGGCAGGGGGGATTGTTGCGGGGGGGCGGTTCCTACAGCCCCGGGGCGGGTCAATCCGACTCCACAAGAACCCAGGGGTGCGGGGGGGGGGGGGAGCCAGGGACACACAGGCAAAGAGCACAGGAGCCGGGGGGAGCAGCAGATGGGGGCGTGGCCAGGTAGCTCCCGGTCTGAGCTGCTGCCCCGCCCATCACTCCCCGCCCCTGCTCAGGCCCCGCCCACCCCGCAGCAGCGTCTGACTTCATGAGCGAGTGGAGGAAGGCAGCGAACTTCGCTGCGGTCACTGCGCATGTGCCGCGCGCCCTCAGGCAGTTCTTGGTGCCGTTACTCGCCGCGCTGCTTCGGGGGAGCGGGCAGCAGAGTGAGGTGGGTGGGGTGCATAACTGGCTGGATAACCGTACTCAGAGAGTAGTTATTAATGGTTCACAATCCTGCTGGACGGGCATAACAAGTGGGGTTTCACAGGGGTCTGTTTTGGGACCGGCTCTGTTCAATATCTTCATCAACAATTTAGATATTGGTACAGAAAGTACGCTTATTAAGTTTGCAGATGATACCAAGCTGGGAGGGATTGCAACTAATCTGGAGGATAGGGTCATAATTCAAAATGACCTGGACAAATTGGAGAAATGGTCTGAGATAAATAGGCTGAAGTTTAATAAAGACAAATGCAAAGTGCTCCACTTAGGAAGGAACAATCAGTTTCACACATACAGAATGGGAAGCGACGGTCTGGGAAGGAGTACAGCAGAAAGGGATCTAGGGGTTATAGTGGACCACAAGTTAAATATGAGTCAGCAGTGTGATGCTGTTGCAAAGAAAGCAAACGTGATTCTGGGATGTATTAACAGGTGTGTTGTGAGCAAGACACGAGAAGTCATTCTTCCGCTCTACTCTGCACTGGTTAGGCCTCAATTGGAGTATTGTGTCCAGTTCTGGGCACCACATTTCAAGAAAGATGTGGAAAAATTGGAGAGGGTCCAGAGAAGAGTAACGAGAATGATTAAAGGTCTAGAGAACATGACCTATGAAGGAAGGCTGAAGGAATTGGGTTTGTTTAGTTTAGAAAAGAGAAGATTGAGGGGGGACAGGAGAGCCGTTTTCAGGTATCTAAAAGGGTGTCATAAGGAAGAGGGAGAAAACTTGTTCATCTTGGCCTCTGAGGATAGAACAAGAAGCAATGGGCTTAAACTGCAGCAAGGGAGGTTTAGGTTGGACATTAGGAAAAAGTTCCTAACTGTCAGGGTGGTCAAACACTGGAATAAATTGCCCAGGGAGGTTGTGGAATCCCCATCTCTGAAGATATTTAGGAGTAGGTTAGATAAATGTCTATTAGGGATGGTCTAGACGGTATTTGGTCCTGCCATGAGGGCACGGGACTGGGCTCAATGACCTCCCTAGGTCCCTTCCAGTCCTAGTATTCTATGATTCACCGCTCTTATCCCTTCCCCCACCGGACACTCTGCCGTCTGCTCTGGAGAGAGCAAGAGGAAAATCCCTGGGAGCTTTCAGACAAGGTGAGTTTTTCAGGTGGAGATTCTTTAAATGAGAAAATTCCTGTGAACACATCTTCAAGGGATTGACATTAAAGTTACCAACCAAACCAGCGACCATGGTGCAAACAGCCCTAAATCCCACCCACTGATCAGTGAGGAGCCCTAGGGGTGCTGCATGGGGACCTGTGAACATTTTGAGAAACACTGGTCTATGGGTTTGTGATGCTATAGGGATGAAGTTAAAGCACACAACCGACGGCACCTTCAGGCTCAGATTTCACTGCTCAGTCAGTTTCAATGTGGGGTTGGTTTCAAACAATAAATAGGCTGAAAGGCTGAGACCTGACTGGCTTCCATGGTATCAGTTTGTTCATGGCGAGAAACAGCCGGATACGCAAAGGCTCTTGGGTCTAGTGCAGGCCTGAGCAAAATACAGCCCATGGGCCGGATCCAGGTTGCCAGGCCATCTGATCCGGCCCACTGATGCTTGGCGAGCAATGGGCTACTTCCATACTTGCCCCTTGGCACCTGCAAGCCACTCAAAGCGAGCGTGAGCCCAGAGGTGAAGGGGGAAGTCTACAGGCACTGCTTCCACCCCTGGGACAATCTCATTGGCTGGTTTCTGGCCAGAAAGGAAGCACCGTGTCCCCTCCCCTCTGGCTCATAGTTAGTCTCAACCCACATGGCCCTGCAGCCTGTGTGAGGGTTGGGCAGGCTCTTTGCCTGCCTCAGAGAGGTGCTTGGCTGCTGGCTGGGAGTCACTCAGGTAAGTCTCCTGGCCAAAGCCTGCCTCTGGCACCCCAACCTCTCTCTTCCCCTCCTAATTCTCTGCCCCCCACTCCTGGCTCCCACTCCACATACCCAAACTCTTTGTTCTTTTCCTGCATCCAAGTAACCCTCATCCCCTTATTTGTCCACTTAGCTGCTTCTCTAAATTAACTTTACTTTAAATATCTCATGAGTAGTTGGCTAATCCAGTGCCCCATATCACACCTGCCTTCTTCACCCAAACTCCTTCCCAGACCCCTCTTTCCCTCCTGCATCCCAAACCCTTACCCAAAGCTCCCTTCTTCTCCCAGTGCCCATCCCATTCGTTGTATTTCCTGCTTAATGTCTTGGAAGAGTGCAGCTCTCAACCACTTTCCAAAATCTTGGACTGCCTCCCCCCCCCATCAAAATGAATTGCCCACTCCTGTTCTAGTGGATACAGCTCAGTGAGAGTCAATAACTGAAAGCTGCAGCCGGAGAATTTCAGGCTAGAGAGGAGGCACAAATATTTGATGGGTAAGAGGATTCGCTGCTGAAACAAATGAGCAAAGTTCTCCATCTCTTTATGTCTTCAAATCAACACTAGGTGACTTTCTAGAAAACATGCTGTGGGGAAACAGCTTTGTGCCTGGGTAGCTGGTCTAAGTGTAATGGCTTGTGACGCAGAGGGGACAGAATGCATGGCTGAGGATATCTTCTGATGCCATGAATCCATTAATTTTAAGGCCTCATCCTGCAAACACTCTCGGCACACATGTTTAATAATATGCATTTGAATGCTCATATTAACTTCACTTCCTCTCTGTTATGGAGAGGGCTTATAAAGTCTGTGTCAGATGAGAGATCCCAAGTTTGAGCTGCAAATCAATGTATGAAGACTAAGGATTATAAATACAGCAGCCCAAATTAAATTAAACCTATGTCTATGTTCAGGCAGATGAATATGGGGCTTGTTAGCAGAAACACTGGGTGCTGAGAACTGAATCCCATTGTTGCGAGCAAAGTAATGTAACTCAAGCCAGGTATTGAGAGAAATAAATACGGCTTTTGGGTCTAACTCGTGTGTGGAGTTTATGGAATAGCTAGACTCAGCGTTTGCCCAAACTGCAGAGTCCAGCATGTGTGTCACCAGGGACAGAGTCTGGGCAGAATAGAGGCGTGGAAAGGATTAAAGCCCCTTCTGAAATGTCTCCAATTCCGCTTCTCTTCCTGCTAGGCTGCCGAACACCCATGTCTGACTCCAGTTCAGCCCCTGGCCTGCAGAGCCAGGGACAGGAAATGGCCGTGGTGGAGCCAGTGAGCTTCGAGGAGGTGGCTGTGTATTTCTCTGAGGAGGAATGGGCTCTGCTGGACCCGGGCCAGAGAGCCCTCTACAGGGATGTGATGCAGGAGAATTACGAGGCTGTGAGCTGGCTGGGTGAGGATTCCCTTGTGTAACAGGAGCTGGGTGGGCTCTGTAGCAGCTGGGTTGGGTTTGGTTCAGGGTCCCTCATTACCCAAACCCCCAATATCAGCAGTATCTGTCCCAGTAATCCTGTCTCCTATGTAAGAGAAGGTTCAGTGACATAATAGTGGTGCTGCTCTTCCCATAGCCAAGCTCTCATTGTAGTTCTCACCATCTTACCCATGTTGTGCCTTGGCCAGAGGTGTCAGTGGAAGGGCCCAGGCAGGAACGGCAGGTACCAGAGTTGTGGGGCTGGGTGCAGCTGCTCTTAGCATCCGCAGGATCCCCTTGTGCTATTGTGCTGAGCCCCTGGAAGGAAGGTACCAACTCAGAGTCCTTCCCTGCCTCTAGTAGATTCTGTGTAAGCCAGGGAGGCACCAAATGGCAGGCCCAACTGGCCACAAGAGGAGGGCTGCTGCTGCTGGCAGAGTAGAACCAAGGCTGCAGAAGGGGAGCTGAGCTGCAGGAGCATCTACAAGCAGCAGAGAAGCAGCCCATCCTGTCTACACGTTTGTTGGCCACAGGAACAGCCTGGCACTGCCTTGGCTGTCTGCAGGACTGACAGCTGTTGTGGGCCCACCATGGCACAGTCAGTCAGGATCAGGAGTGTGGACCATAGGCAGGGCCTGAAGTGGCCAGCCAAGGATTCATTTTCCTGATCAGACAATTCCCCTGCCTCCTTCTGGCTCAAGTAGAGCATCTGAGCCCAAGAGCAGGGCAAGTTCAGCCCCAAGCCAAGAGCTCTGTGGGCAGAGCCCATAGGGGTCTAGAACTCTGCTGGATCCTTTCCCTCTCAGCCCTAGAGACCTGACATGTGGCAGCTCAAATATGAGTCCTGGCTAGTGCCATCTGTCAGTCCTGAAAGTCCTAGAGCTCTCCCCTTATGAGCAGTGTGTTCCTGTCCTGCCCAAGTATGGAACAGGCCCTAAGGGAGACTGGGTTGTATCCTGCAGAGTGCAGCAGAGCACTCAGTTCCCCATGGGAGTCAGCTGGGCTATTCCTGACATTGTAGTGTGGCGGGGGGAGGATGGAATTAGTGTATCCTGGGATCTTGTACCAGCCAGAGACCAGTCTCTGGAAGGTGGGGAAGGAGCCTCTCTGGGTAGGAGACTCAGATCCTGGCTTTGGAAGCAGCAATGGCACAGACCTCAATGAACAAGATCAGCACTTGGTTAATTGCTCCCGGAATAGGCTTTCCAGTCTCCAAAGCTCATGTGCTCTCCTGGGTGGAGCGAAGGGAAGAGCTGCAGATCCTGGATCTCCAAGGCTGTGAGGAAGGGGAGATCAAGAGTGACACCGACACAGGTGAGAAATCAGCTTAACTGACTCAAACCAATGTCTGTGTTTGCATAGCAGATGTTGGTTGTGTGTTTTCATCAAGTCTGACTGGCCCTTCAGACTGTCTTCAACTCCAGGCAAAGAGTTTTGAGTGGGGAAAGAGTGATGGGGGAGCAGGGTGAACTCAGCTCATGATTATTGAATCTTTCCAGCCATTCTTTGGGTGTGTCCTCCATTTTTCTCTTCACCATTCAGAATTTTTCTTTCAGCTCAGCACAGGGAATGACTCCTGTGTGGTTTCTCTCTCTATCCCAGCAGGTGATGGGATGCTGAATGAGAACAGTGAGAGGAGTCTTCAGGAGGAAGGACCTGAGCAAATGGCTCCTTGTGGGGTGTTAGTGGAAAGATGTGAAGGCCATGTTTCTCAGAGTCCTGAGCAAGGAGAGACTTGTGAGAATCAGCGTAGCCTACAAAGGCAGCAGGGAAACCATCCAGGAGCAGGACAGGGTAAATCCAGTCACAGGACCAGAAGGTTGAAAACAAACACAGAAACTGTTCAAAAGAAAATCCTCCATCAACATTCACTTTGTGCTGGCAGTGACTGTGCAACTCCTATTAAACATGAAAGAGCCCAAACAGGAGATAAACCCTTCAGCTGCTCTGACTGTGGGAAAAGCTTCAGTCAGAGGTCACACCTTGTTAGCCATAAGAGAACCCACACAGGAGAGAGACCCTTCACCTGCTCTGACTGTGGGAAAAGCTTCAGTCGGAGGTCACACCTTATTAACCATGGGAGAGCCCACACAGGAGAGAGACCCTTCAGCTGCTCTGACTGTGGGAAAAGCTTCAGTCGGAGGTCACACCTTGTTAGCCATAAGAGAGCCCACACAGGGGAGAAACCCTTCAGCTGCTCTGACTGTGGGAAAAGCTTCAGTGACAGGTCAAACCTTGTTAGCCATAGGAGAGCCCACACAGGAGATAAACCCTTCAGCTGCTCTGACTGTGGGAAAAGCTTCAGTCGGAGGTCATACCTTATTAGCCATAAGAGTGCCCACACAGGAGAAAAACCCTTCAGCTGCTCTGACTGTGGGAAAAGCTTCAGTGACAGGTCAAACCTTGTTAGCCATAGGAGAGCCCACACAGGAGAGAGACCCTTCAGCTGCTCTGACTGTGGGAAAAGCTTCAGTCAGAGTTCACAGCTTGTTAGCCATAGGAGAGCCCACACAGGAGAGAAACCCTTCAGCTGCTCTGAGTGTGCGAAAAGCTTCAGTCGGAGGTCACACCTTCTTAGCCATAGGAGAGCCCACACAGGGGAGAAACCCTTCAGCTGCTCTGACTGTGGGAAATGCTTCAGTCGGAGGTCACAGCTTGTTATCCATAGGAGAGCCCACACAGGAGAGAAACCCTTCAGCTGCTCTGAGTGTGGGAAAAGCTTCAGTCGGAGGTCACACCTTGTTAGCCATAGGAGAGCCCACACAGGAGAGAGACCCTTCAGCTGCTCTGAGTGTGGGAAAAGCTTTAGTGACAGGTCAAACCTTGTTAGCCATAGGAGAGCCCACACAGGAGAGAGACCCTTCAGCTGCTCTGACTGTGGTAAAAGCTTCAGTCAGAGGTCACAGCTTGTTAGCCATAGGAGAGCCCACACAGGAGAGAGACCCTTCAGCTGCTCTGACTGTGGGAAAAGCTTCAGTTGGAGGTCACAACTTGTTAACCATAGGAGAGCCCATACAGGAGAGAAACCCTTCAGCTGCTCTGACTGTGGGAAAAGCTTCAGTCGGAGATCACACCTTGTTAGTCATAGGAGAGCTCACACAGGAGAGAAACCCTTCGGCTGCTCTGACTGTGGGAAAAGATTCAGTCAGAGGTCACACCTTGTCATTCATAGGAGGAGTCACACGGGAGATAAACCCTTTAGCTGCTCTGACTGTGGGAAATGTTTCAGTCAGAGCTCAATCCTTGTTATCCATAGGAGAGCCCACACAGGGGAGAAACCCTTTATCTGCTCTGACTGTGGGAAAAGCTTCAGTCAGAGCTCAAACCTTGTTAGACATAGGAAAACCCACATGCAAGAAACCATTCAGCTGTTCTGACTGTGGGAAAAGCTTCAGTTAGAGGTCGTACCTTGTTATCCATGAGAACTCTCACAGGAGGAAATCCTTCAACTGCTCTGACTTTGGGAAATGCTATAGCGAGAGTTTAAGGCTTGTTGCATATAGTTGAAGCAACACAGGTGAGAAACCCTATATCAGTGGTGAGCAAAATTTTCTATGTTGGCAGAATCCAACCTACCTAAGGCTTTGATCCTGTCCACAAGGCAGTGCCAGGCCCCACCTCCAAATGAGCATGTGCTGAGGGGGAAGGAGCTTAGCCCCACCCCCTCTTCATGCTTTGTAGCTACTAGAGAGGAGACAGCACTAGGCTGAGTCTGCCACACAACCTGAGGCTGGCAGTAGAGGCACTGCTGCCACTGCACTGCTGGCCTCCAGGGCTACATGGTCATGTCAGGGGTGCTTCTGGGGCTGGTCCTGGGCTTCATAGCTGCAGCAGCAGCACCTCCAGCCCTGGACTGAATGGGTGCAGTAGTGGTGCCTCTGGTGTCCGGTGCTGGTCCTAGTCTGTCTGGCTGCTGCAGCAACAGAGCCTTTTTCTGGGGTGACCAGGACAGTGTGGTTGCAGATGTTGCTGCAAGGGGGCCCAAAGCCAGGCAATATTTGCTTTCATCCCCAGACACCCCTCCCAATCTCTTCAATTCCCTTCTCCCCACCCCCCCCCCAGCTTCCTCTGACACCCTTCTTTTTTCTTGCACCGTCTCTCCTGGCCACACACTGCACCGCCTCCCTGGCCAGACACCTGCCTATTTCTGCATCTCAAATCCTTCCTCAAGACCCCAACCCTTTCTTGAGCCCCCTGTCACATTATTGGATTTTAAGGGGAGCATACAGATCACTGCTGTGATCACGGGGAACTGTTTGCCCCAAATTTTGTATAAAGTGAGCCATGCGAGGTGTCAAATGAAAGCTGATATTGTGCTGATTCTATGTATGGTATTCATGTACTTTTGGAGTTTGTATGGGGAGTTATGACTATGGGCTCTGTTGATGCTGTGTATGGACTGCCTGTCATGAGGAAGGAATATCCAATGAGTGACTATGCTAATCAGTAGGGCTTCAAGGACAATGGCTCCTAGGGTGGCCAATACACCGCTGAGGAATGCTTGTGGAAAGCTGCGAAGCAGCCAGGTCACAATGGCTGCTGGCATATGAAACAGACAGGTCACTTGGCCATGTGATTAGCTCCAGCTTGGGAGACACGAGAAATAAATATCAAATGCCATCGTGGGCTCCATCTTGTCTTCAGTCTTGCTACATATCCCAGATTCAGTTTTGCTAAGGACAGAGACACCGGAAGGATTGCTCACCCGTCCTGACAGACGCCAAAGACTTTTATGCTAGCAGTTTGTAACATCTCCACTAAGATACTTCATCAAGAACTTGCTGGTTGATGTATATAATGTATTGTCCTTAACAACTTTACTCTCAACCTTTTCTTTCTTTTATTAATAAACTTTTAGGCTGTGTCTACATTGGTGCAATCTTGTGCAAAAGCGGCCGCTATTGCACTAAAACTGGCTGCCTGTCTACACTGGCCGCGTGTTCTTGTGCAAGAACACTGACATCACTATTGTAATGTATGAAATCAGTGCTTCTTGCGCAAGAACTATGATGCTCCCGCTCAGGAATAAGTCGTCTTGTGCAACTGTTCTTGCCGAGCTGCCATGGAGGGAGGGGAAGGGGGCAGGGTGGGGGAGCTAGCAGTGCAAGGGGCCATTTGGGAAAGAGGGGGTGGAGCGGTGACATACACAGACCTGCCCCCTGGCCATGTACGTCCACGCCCCCCATCTCCCTCGCGGCAGCCCAGCTGAGCAGGCAGCACTCAGTCGAGTGCCATGGCGGGAGGGGAAGGGGGACAGGGAAAGATGGATGGGAGGGAAAGGCTGGAGGAGAAGAGAAAGGGAGAGTGAGAGGCAGGAAGGGGAGAAGAGAAAGAAAGAGACGGAGAGAGGCAGAATGCAAGAGAGGCAGGAGGCGGAGGAGAGCGGAGACAGAGGGGGAGGCAGTAGGAGGAGAGAGAGAGAGAGACTGGAGGCTCAGGAGAGAAGACCTAGGTGGAGGAGAGACTTGAAAATCCTATCTTCGGACAGGCTAATTGTCTAGTGATTATAGATTTGACCTCTACTTCCTGGTTGAGTGCCTCAGAGTAAGATGTTATGACATGGTCCACCATTTTCCCTATCTGCGTGTACCTCAGACAGCCAATCCCAAAATGCCTTTGGGCACCGGCCACCAACTCCACAATCTCTGCCTGCAGGGCCAGTAAACCCTCCTCTAGGTACTTCCTCCATGCCACGCAGGATCCCGTGTTAGGTTACCGTCATTGCTGAAGTGCGGTAGAGCCAAGTCCCATCGATGGTCAGGATCGCCCAGCAAGGGACCATTATGCACACGGATGGATATGTAGAGGGGGAAGGCCTTCTATTTAGTTCAATGGAGTGGTCTGTCTGGGTGGTCAAACACTAGGAGGTACCACTCATTTGGACCAGATCGATGTTTATTTATTTCTCTGTGTGTGACTTGAAGGCAGTTTACATTGACTGGAGTCAATGTTTCTCTTATGGGACCACAGCATGGTTCACAGATGTTTGATTGTTAATGGGAACCCATGCAATTCCGTAATTCTTACCAGGTATTCGTGAGGCCTTTTAAGGAGTCAGGCACCTGGCACCAGTAGGTAGCAGGGCAAATGGCTATTATTGCAATGGTGAGGTTACTAGTTTCCTCATTGTTGTGGGCATCAATGTTGTGGGCATCTTTACTTAAATATGCTGATGTCCCACTTGCCCGTGTTGTTTTACTTATAGATTTCTTATCATCTCTGGCCAAACCGCTTTTATGGTTGGTGTGCAAGTTTTACAAAAGCTAAATATTTCATTCATGTGGCTGTTAAAGCAAAGCCAATCCAGTGGGAAGAGGGTTGGTACTCTACTCCCAGTCCTCCTTTTCACATGGTGCACTCTTTGCTTCCTTCTAGTTCCTTGTGTTCACCTGTAGAGATATTGTTAACATTCTCCTAGCTTAAACAATTACTACAAAACAGAGTTAAAATGTATAGAGCTCATTCTTTTATGCAGTTAATCAATTAAGTTTCAGTAGAATCCCTAATTTCCCCTTTGCGGATTTAACAAAAGTGTCCATAGCCAAGTGTTTAAATTTGATTGTTTCCTTGCCTAAATGATTTGTATACTCTGCTCAAGAAAGAGGCTACAAAGAAACGGGGAGTCATTATTAAAGCAGGTTTCCTTCTCACACATTCCAACAATTGCTTAATTCCTTCCACACTCGCACGGAGTAAGCGTCTCATCTTTGCATACTCTTAATCACTTGCTTTGTCCCTTAAATGAAAACTTTCCTCATTCCTATTAATTTAATTTTTCAATGTCTGTACTACTTATTTCTTTATTCCTTCTACTGCACCAACACGGGGCTCCAAACCTCTTATTTTCTTTTCACATGCTTTTTTCTTCTTATGGTCCATCTTGATTCCTGCTAAATGACTTTTCCCAATGACACAGGTTTTGTCCATTATTAATTTAATAAGAAGGGTGGGCTTTTCAATTTGCCCCCACACCTTGTGGTTCCCTTCATTAAGTAAATTCAAATATTTGTTATTGCAGTCAGCTATGAATAATTTAAACGTCTTAGTACAGGGTTTTCATAACATCCATGCTGCAGCAGAATCTGGGGTGTTTTTGTTTTTGCAGTGAAATTAAGGGATTGTAAACGTCAATTTACTTCAAAGTTTGCAGGGTTTTCTGAAATAATTCATTCTATGCTGGCTCTGGGGCTAACTACTTCCTCAAACTCGGTAAGGAGATTTAGGTCGCCAATTGTGTCTCCTTGTCAGGAGCCAATAATGACTACATCTTCAAATTCAGTTGCCACTCACTGGCTTAGGTTAGGGTGGCTTTTAGGTTACCTCCCCTCACGCCCTTGAGCCAAATATAACTGCGTGTGAGGGGAAGATTTGGCTGCTTATTGATAATTTGCCTGATTATTCCCCCCTCCCCCCGCTCTCCCGGTTCATGTGTTATGGAACATTATTTGTTAGCACGGAGCTCAAGAATCTCCTAGAGTTGCTTGAATTGCTTGGCAGCTTTCTCCTGCTCCTGCACGTGGTTCTGTGTATCCTGTGTGCTAGGGGTATTCTTGCTCAGCCATTGTCCTGCCTTACCCCCGCCGGGGTGGAAGCATTCTTCTCTAGTGTGGCCAGCCTTTTTACAGTTGGTACAAAGTTTGGGCTTCCTTTTGTGCCCACAGTCCCGTGTTATTTGCCCTGGCTTTCCACAGGTATAGCAGAGAGTAGCCTGGATTGGATGGATTGTGGCGTCTGCCTCTATAGTGTTGATTGAAGCTACTTTCTTTCCCTTCCTGTTCTGTAAATCGGTAGCCCACTTCATTATGTCTGTGTATGCATTTCTAACCAAAATGCCTATGGGCAATACAGCTTGATGGTCGGCAGACACCCCTTTCTTCAGAATTTGGAGGAACACTTCCCCTAAGCTGCTAAGCTTGTTCCAAGACTCTGTGTTTTGCTTTGGATCTGGCAGATTTGTTACTAGAGCCTGTTTTTCCAAAGGGAAGAGCTGATCCCTTTCAGTTATTTTCCGTGTCTCCTATCTTCAGTGATGTATGGCAATGGCTTGTATGGCGCTGAGCATGGAGAGGGGTAAAGGGGGTGATGTTTTGCCGAATTCCCCTGTAAGCTTAGGAAAGGCAGTGCAGTTGGTACAGTTGCACCAGCCGAGAAATCCTTTCCTCTCTCTCCTAGTGCGTTCCTTTGGCACAGAGGCGTTGCAGCTGCTTGTAAATTACGTTCCTCACTGCAGGGTGGATTTTTGCTCTCATGAGCTTCAATCTCATCCCTCAGGGCTTTAATTTCTTCTTTTTTAATATGAGGGTTTTTACCAATGTTATTACTACCTTGTTGGTGTTTTCACTTTCCTTTTCAGTTCCCCACTCGATCAAATCCTTCTCTGGTGCTTGTTTGTAGTCTAGATGTTCCTGTGGGCTAGCCCCCCCTCCCCACGATGTCATGGCATTTGTTTCGCTTAGCCCTCACTCCTTCCTTCTTTTCTTTGCTCAAGAGGGCTTTTGCCCGAATGAGAGTAGCATAGCATTTCCACAAGAACACTGACAATCTTACATGAGATCGTCAGTGTTCTTGTGGAAATTCAAGCGGCCAGTGTAGACAGCTGGCAAGTTTTTCTGCAAAAGCACTCTAGATGCAGCCTGGGTGTCTGATGCTCCTTGGAGCTCTATCTCCAGACCAGTGGGAGGGGAGTTGATGCCATCACAGCTGCAGGGTAGATCATACAACTGGCCCCTGAGCTCAGCCAATGCCTCTCTGCAAACAGCACCCCCTTCCTCCTGAAGGGGTTTGAATTCTTTCCCTCTCTCCTTGCTGCTACGCTAAGAGGAATCCTGAACATGGACCCTTCTCCTGTCGCTTGAGAGACTGAAATAGGACCATTTCTTGTGAGGAAAGAAGTGGGTGTGTCAGGAGTGGGATTTGAACCTTGGACTCCCTATGCAGACCAGAACCCTCCACTGGGGGCAAGACAGAGCCTTGAGTCAGGCATCTGAGACCACTCAGCTCCTGCTACTTTGTAACTAGGCATTAGTAAAGGTCTTGCACTCAGCCTGGCTAGTTCAGTTGGTAGCGCATGAGACTCTTAATCTCAGGGTCATGGGTTCAAGTCCCATGCTGGGCGATACCTTTCTTCCACTTATTCTCAGCCTAGCAGCAATTCACTTTCACCAGGATCTTAAGAAGGATACATCTTGTCCTTGGATTGAGCTTTAGTAGAGCCAGAGAACAAACTGCAATTTCTATCTTCTGAGATTAGCTTTGATACTCCACACTGGAAAGGGACAGAAGTGCAGTTACTGTTTCAGACCCTCAGAAAAGGAACCACCAGCACCCCACAAACATCTCACTTCACCAGCTTTGGAACCCATGTCCCTTGTCTAGCAATTGCTACTTAGTTGATGGTGAATCCCTTTGTCATAAAACAGTTCCACTATCACATAATCAGGGTGACAACACTTTATTCTCCCTGCTTAAATAACAGTGAAACTGGGGGTCCCACAGCAGCCAGAGTGAACATACTAGGTGGGGTGGGTGTGCCTATGCAAACAATATCAGCCCCTGAAGTCTTTTTGCACAACTCGCCACAATTCACCACCAGATGTCAGGGTAGAGCGTATCCTGACTCTGCTTACACTTGTGAACACTCTGGCTACATCTACATTGGTGTGTTTTCACGCAAAAACTCTTTTGCGGAAGAGTTCTTCTGCAAAAACTCTTCCAGAAGAGAGCATCTCATGCTTTTGCACAAGAGCATCCGTGCCAGTGTAGACACTCTCTTGCGCAAGAAAGCGTCGATGGCCATTTTAGCCATTGGGTTTTCTTGTGCAAGAAATTCATGGTGCCAGTCTACTCTGGCCTCTTGTGGAAGAACAGTTGTGCAAGAGGGCTTATTCCTGAGCGGGAGTGTCAGAGTTCTTGTGCAAGAAGCACTGATTTCATACATTAGAATGTCAGTGTTCTTGTGCAAGAACTCCCTGCCAGTGTAGACAGGCAGCATGTTTTTGCGCAAAGCGGCCACTTTCGCGCAAGATCACGCCAATGTAGACACAACTTACTAGATTTCTAGTCCAATGCTTTAACCTCTTGACCATCACAGCTGTGGGCTCAGCAGCACCCCAGGGCCAGGGAAACTGGTAAATAATTCCAGTGCCCAGGCCTGACGTCGCCTGCCCCACAGAATTCACACAGCAAAACTGACTTCCAGAGCACAGAGGAAGTTTTGGGAGTCATTGCTGGGCCATGGGGTGAAGCATCAAACCAGCCCCCTCCTGTGGGGCCTGTGAGTGTTGCAGAATCTGGGCCTCTTGCACCTGGGCAACAGCAAACAAAAGGTGTGTGTGGCGGGGGGGCACACAGAGACCCTGTTGGGCTGCCTGGATCTGTGCCATGAAGCAGGAAGTGGCTGAGCCTGTGGCTGGCCAGGGAGCTCCCCAGCCCCTGTAATTGCCGGGATGGAAGCAAAGGGCAAGGCTGTAAGAGATGAAGCCTCCTGTCTCCTGCCTGAGGCTACAGGGCTTTCTTCTCCCCTCAGAGCTTGGATGGGGGCAGGAGGAAGCCATACGGGTCCGGTTGAAGGTTTTGTGCTGGGGCTGGAGGCTTAAGCCCGAGTTGTCGGCTGCTGCAGGACTTGCTCCTTCCCCCTACTCCTGCCTTGCTGCCTCCTTTGGCCAGCAGCGCACAGGGAGCAGCCGGGAGAGCCGGTCGCCAAGGGCAGAGGAGGCCAAGGCACAAGCCTCTCAGAAACTACAGGTCTGAGGCCTCTAGCTTGCCCAGGCTCAGCCCAAGGGGCTTTCTGTGGTGCTGGGAGGAGAGGGATACCAGGCCCAGGCCAGTGGGAGAAGGGGCAGCACCTGCCAGGGCAGAAAGGGGAGCCACAGAGAGCGAGAGAGGAGCACTTCTGCCTGGTTTGGAGTGACAGGGAAGTTGAGAGACCAGGACGTCTGTGTGAGACACCCCTGGGGGTCACAGCCCAGGGGGAGAGCCCCTGGGTACCACACATGGGCCACCCATTCTTGCTCCATGGTCATCCCAGGGCTCTGGGTGCGAGCAAGGTGCCTGTAACTCCCTGCTGGGAGCGTGGGCGCTGCCCTGCCTGGTGGGGGAGGGGACAAACACAGGCTGGTTCACAGGGGCTCTGGCACTCCAGCAGCGGGGCCATCCACCCCTTCAGCCAGATTCAGACCAGGCTGGTAGGAGCCTCTCGAGTTCACTAAGGGGGATTCTGCACTTGTTGCCTTAGGAGCCACAGTCACATTGCAGAGCTCCCACAAGGCTATTCACAGCACTGCCAAGCCAGCCCCAGCCGCTCTCCCGTGCCCTCAGCAATGTGACTGTTTTATCCTTCCCATTCAGTAACAACCAGCCATTCCCCACACAGCCCCAGCGGGACCCGCTCCCTTCCTCAGGAGCAGCGTTAGCACCAGCCTGGCTCCGTGCTGAAGCTGTGGGAGACAAGACCCTGACTTTGGGAGGGAGAAGAGACATCAAGGTGCCAAGTTTCACCCATGAATAAAAGTCCCCCATGGGCCACAGATCCGTAGTCGGGTAAGGGTTCCGGCGAGAGCAAGGCAGTGAGAATCACTGGCCCAAGCTGTTTTCCTCACCCTGGCCATTGCTGAAGTGTTCATCCTGATCAACAAACCTGGCTGTGACCCAGACCCCAGCAATGGAGAACGACTATGGGTAGGCAGCCACTGCATGGTAGGAAGCGGCCCAGGGCGGGAATACTTGAATTGCCCTATGGGAAGGCTGTATTTCTCTTGATCTGAGTCGCTCAGGGTATGTCTACCCTACCCCCCTAGTTCGAACTAGGTGGGTAATGTAGTCATTCGGAGTTGCAAATGAAGCCCGGGATTTGAATTTCACGGGCTTCCTTTGCATGAAGCCGGCCAGCGCCATTTTTAAATGCCAGCTAGTTCGGACTGCGTGCCGCGCGGCTACACGCAGCACGGACTAGATAGTTCGGATTAGGCTTCCTATTCCGAACTAGCTAGTCCATGCTGCGTGTAGCCACGCAGCACGCAGTCCAAACTAGCCGGCATTTAAAAATGGCACCGGCTGGCTTCATGCAGATGAAGCCCGGGAAATTCAAATCCCGGGCTTCATTTGCAACTCTGAATGACTACATTACCCCCCTAGTTCGAACTAGGGGGGTAGTGTAGACATACCCTCACTGGGGAGCCCCAGCCTGGAAAAGTACTTTTGCGGAAAAGCATCTGTGCCAATCTAGACGCACTTTTCCCCAAATGCTTTTAATGGAAAACCTTTTCCGTTAAAAGCATTTGCGGAAAATCATGCTAGTCTAGATGTAGCCATAGACTTTAGCCGAGAAGGTGGTGCTTTTGTAAATTAAGGGGCTGGGTTTCGTTAATAAAAAAAGCCTCTGCTGGACAATTGGAAACAGGGTGTTAGCTTTTGTTTTTGAGGGATTCCGGGGTGTGACTTGGGCTCAGACTAACCGCATGACAGGATACCCATAAGCAGGGAATGTGGGACTCACTATCTCTCTGTTGGTACAAAAAAGTA
Source organism: Pelodiscus sinensis (assembly GCF_052426305.1). Classification (NCBI taxonomy): domain Eukaryota; kingdom Metazoa; phylum Chordata; order Testudines; family Trionychidae; genus Pelodiscus; species Pelodiscus sinensis. Next base: position 33,004,675 of record NC_143070.1, read on the forward strand.
AGTTTGTGTGTCAGGATTGAGGCTCGGGGGATTTGGATTGTGGGAAAGGACTTAGGGTTGGGGCAGAGTTGGGGAACAGATGTGTAAGGGCTGGCTCTGGGGGAGGGCTGGGGATGAGAACTTCAGGGATGAGATAGAGGTTTGCAGTGTGGAGAGTTGAGGGCAGTGTTCCCTCTAAGGTTGAGGCCCACTCACTTCCAAAGCAGAGCCATGCTGTGAGTACTCAGCTGCTCCAGGGTGGGCCACGTGGCTGATAGCACTTGTTCTAGCGGCCCCAGACACGGAAAGGGCAAGAGTCATAGCGGGCGCCTGCTACAGCAACCTGGCTGGAGCCAGAGCCACAGCTCTGTTGTGGGAGGGGCATGCTTTGACAGCCTTGACCAGGGCCTGAGCCACAGCAACACTAAAGGCAGTGGCTGCTTTCGTGGCCCCAGTCCAGAGCAACGTGGTGGTGGGGTCACTCCAGCAGCCAAGGCCAAACCCAGGGAGACGGGATGGTGAGGGACTAGGCTGTTCTAGAGTTGTGCTTAAAAGAAGCACCCAGGATCTTTTTCAGGGTGATAACGCAATACGCCACATTTATTGAACAATCGCTATTTATCATATGCATAGGATACATTACACTCATGCACACACACACACACACACAAGCACACTCCATCTTGTTACCAAAAGTTGCTTCCCCTAACTGCACTGGCTAGGTGAGTTAGATGGGGGAGGGGTGGAGCGGGGCTTCTGCTGATCCGGATCAATGCTTCCATGTTGACAAGACGAAAACCTAGGGTCCCTCTGCAAGATGCCTCCTATTTATCCCTCTCACGGAGCCAATTAGTCAGCATCTTGCCTTTCTTAATGCTGCTTCAAAGAGAGTTCTTCCGAGAGCAGGCACTTGCTGCTTGACTTCCAAGGCATATGTATGTTCAGTCTTCTTAATGAACTCACTTTACAGGTAGACTACGTCTAGACTGGCATGATTTTCCAGAAATGCTTTTAACGGAAAAGTTTTCAGTTAAAAGCATTTTCGGAAAATAGCGTCTAGATTGGCACGGACGCTTTTCCGTAAAAGCACTTTTTGTGGAAAAGTGTCCGTGGCCAATATAGACGTGCTTTTGCGCAAATAAACCCCTGATCGCCATTTTCACAATCGGGGCTTTTTTGCGCAACACTGGCCCTTTTGCACAAAAGGGACTTTTGCCTGAACGGGAGCAGCATAGTATTTCCGCAAAAAGCACTGATTTCTTACAGTAGGAAGTCAGTGCTTTTGCGGAAATTCAAGTGGTCAGTGTAGACAGCTGGCAAGTTTTTCTGGAAAAGCGGCTGATTTTCTGGAAAAACAGGCCAGTCTAGACACAGCCGTATTGTCCTGGATCTGGCTCCCAGACCTTCTCCAACCTGGAAACTGCTGCTGGAGGTGCTCCCTTTTCATTCTCCTTTCACACCTTATTCATTTCAACAGGACAGTCAAGGAAAGGGGAGAGCTCAAGACATTTTTTTTCTTACAAGGAAAGTTTCTCTTAATACAAAGTTCTAGGAGAAATGTTAGAGATTCTATAAAAACACTTAAAGATAGATCTAAAAGGACAAGATCTTAATACAAAGTTATATGAGAGTGATAATATTACAGGGATTTCTCCACACTAGTGACCAAGGTCTTGTGGTGAGGACATCTGGTTCCAGCTCCACCTCACTAAAGCGCTCCACTTTGGGATCTCAAAAGGTAAATCTGCAGGTTATCGGAGGGATTAAGTAGATGGCAAATGACTAAAGAAATGTTCTGTGTCCTGTTCATCTTTAAGAGCCCAAACCATGGCAAGGAGAACAATTCTCTCTGATCCTCTATAGTGTTGTCACTTATAAAGGCATCAATCATGTCAATAGTGTTAATTGTGCCAATGACCAGAGCTCGACAAATAGTGTGATCTACTCACCTGTGGTGAGTAGATTACACCCCCGGACGAGCTGGCGCAGAGCGATCTGCGCATGCGCAAAACAATCTGCACATGCGCAGAGCGCAGAACCACGCGGCTGGCGAGCAGGGCTCGCCGCCACTTGACGAGCCCTGCCAATGACAATTTTCTCCCTGTGGAAGTTATTTCTCTCAATCTCACTCTCTCACACACGCACTGTGTAGAAGCAACTACAACTTTCTTAATGGATGTTGATTATTTTCTGTTCATGCTAAATCAATATGCAACTGATGATGACATATTAAAGGGACTTTTCTATGATTCACAGGGGTCTAAAGTATGCAGATACAACAAGAAATAATCTAATTATTGGGTATACGTCCTATATACAGTGTAGTCATGTGGACTGAAGAAAAAGAGCTGGATGAAATTTTCTGGTGATATCCCTTAAATCAGGGGTTCCCAAACTTTTTGACACAGGGACCAGTAAATCCAGTCATGACCTTTTGGAGGACCAGTAACATTCATCTGCATATTCATTAAGCAAATGATGAATATTCAAATAAGTTGTTTCTGGTCCTCCCAAAGCCCCCATGCCAGCGTTAGCAAAGTTTTTGATACAGTCACCCACAATATTCTTGCCAGCAAGTTAAGGGAATATGGATTGGATAAATGGACTGTAAGATGGAGAGAAAGCTGGCTAGATTAGGGTTTCCAAACTTTTTACTTTAGTTGGAACCCGGTTTTTTTAGTAGTTTTTTTGCAGCCCAAAAATATAAACACATTTAAAAAAAAGAATGAAAAACAAATTAATTTTCAGTTTTCACACGGCTGCATCCTCCACCCAACCTGGGCCAGGGCTTGCGGGACCCGGCGCTGCGTGGGCACTCCAGGAGATGGGAGCAGGAGCAGACTGGGGGTAGGATAGCTGTCTAGAAGCTAAGGAAGGGTAAGGTTGCCAGGGGTCTGGTTTTGTACCAGACAATCTGATATTTGAGGGTTTTGTCTGAGAAACAAATTGAGAAATTACCAGACATAGAAAATGTCAAATATTTTCTAATTAGGTAAGTTTTATTATAATTCCGTGCAAATTTATTATAGTCCTTCGCTGTGAACTGCCTGGATAGCAGATGTGCTCATGCTGCCTGAGTGTGTCTATCTGGCAGGCTGTTCGCAACTACTCGAGGGAAGGTATGTGGAGGGGAGGAGCGGGGGCAAAATGGAATCCCCAAGCAGACTCACTCCTCTGCCAGAATCTGTAGGGTCTGCATGTGCCCAGGTCAGTCCTGCCCCCGCTCCTCCCGATCTCTCAGTCAAGTCCAGCTGCCCCCGGTCCAGCCCTGCTTCTTGCAGCTGGTTCTCCATCCAGCCCTGCTTCTTGCAGCTGGTTCTCCATCCTCTTCCTCCTGTTCTCCCCTGGCCAGTCTCCCCGCTCCCCATCCAGCCCTGGTTCCACCGCCTGCCCTCCCCGACTTCTGCTGAACAGCCCCACTGCTTCCAACCCCGCTTCCGCCACCTGCCAGCCTGCCTTGGGGGTGTTATCCCAAAGATGGACGGGACTGACATGTAGGTCACTGGAAGGCTACATTGAGGAGAGAAGAATCCCATGAGCTCTCACTCCCCCAGTTTAGGTGCTACTGTGAAGGGGGAGAAGGAAGACATACCTCTCCCTGCCACGGCAGCTCTGGGGCTGGGACCGTGGGATAGCCAACTGTCCTGTGGCCACGGCAGGTGTGGGCCGAAGTTGAGGCCAGTGGGTAGAGGTATCTCTCCTCACCAAAGCCCTATAAGACTGCATGGCATTTAATAGGCTGTATCACAGCCAACTGGCCAGGCAGTTTGAAGAGAACTCAGGTTATAGGTTTCTCCCCTCTGTGGGTCCTCCAAAGGCTAACAACATTTGAGCTCTGACTGAAGCTTTCCCCACAGAGCAACTGAAGGGTTTACTCCCCTCTGTGGATTGTCTTATGTTTAACAAAGTCTGACCTGTTTACAGAAAAGGCTTCAATCAGAGCTGTTACAAGGTGACGCACTTGTATGGATTATCTGATGGCTAGTAACGCAGGAGCACTGACTAAAGTTTTTCCCACAGTCAGAGCAATTGAAAGGTTTCTTTCTTGTGTGGGTCCTCTTATGGGTAACAAGGTTTGACTTCTGACTGAAGCTCTTCCCACAGTCAGAGCAATTGAAAGGTTTCTCTCCTGTGTGGGTCCGTCTATGCATAACAAGGTTTGACTTCTGACTGAAGCTTTCCTTGCAGTCAGAGCAACTGAAGGGTTTCTCTCCTGTGTGGTTCGTCCTATGTCTAACAAGGAGTGAGCTGCTACTGAAGTTTTTCCCACAGTCAGAGCAATTGAAAGGTTTCTTTCTTGTGTGGGTCCTCCTATGGGTAACAAGGTTTGACTTCTGACTGAAGCTCTTCCCACAGTCAGAGCAATTGAAAGGTTTCTCTCCTGTGTGGGTCCGTCTATGCATAACAAGGTTTGACTTCTGACTGAAGCTTTTCTTGCAGTCAGAGCAACTGAAGGGTTTCTCTCCTGTGTGGTTCATCCTATGTCTAACAAGGAGTGAGCTGCTACTGAAGTTTTTCCCACAGTCAGAGCAATTGAAAGGTTTCTCTCCTGTGTGGGTCCTCCGATGGGTAACAAGGTGCGACTTCTGACTGAAGCTTTTCCCACAGTCAGTGCAATTGAAAGGTTTCTCTCCTGTGTGGCTCCTCCTATGGGCAACATAGTCTGAGCTGCTACTGAAGCTTTTCCTGCAGTCAGAGCAACTGAAGGGTTTCTCTCCTGTGTGGTTCATCCTATGTCTAACAAGGTCTGAGCTCCTACTGAAGTTTTTCTCACAGTCAGAGCAATGGAAAGGTTTCTCTCCTGTGTGTCTCCTCCTATGTCTAACAAGGTTTGAGCTCTTCCTGAAGCTTTTCCCACAGTCAGAGCAACTGAAAAGTCTCTCTCTTATGTGGACCCTCCTATGGGCAGCAAAGTCTGAACTTCTATTGAAGTCTTTCCCACAGTCAGAGCAACTGAAAGGTTTCTTTCTTGTGTGGGTCCTCTTATGGGTAACAAGGTTTGACTTCCGACTGAAACTTTTCCCACAGTCAGAGCAATTGAAAGGTTTCTCTCCTGTGTGGGTCCTCCTATGGTTAACAAGGTTTGACTTCTGCCTGAAGCTTTTCTTGCAGTCAGAGCAGCTGAAGGGTTTCCCTTCTGTATGGTTCATCCTATGTCTAACAAGGTGTGAGCTGCTACTGAAGTTTTTCCCACAGACAGAGCAATTGAAAGGTTTCTCTCCTGTGTGGGTTCTCTGATGGGTAACAAGGTGCGACTTCTGACTGAAGCTTTTCCCACAGTCAGTGCAATTGAAAGGTTTCTCTCCTGTGTGGATCCTCCTATGGGTAACGAAGTCTGAGCTTCTACTGAAGCTTTTCCCACAGTCAGAGCAACTGAAGGGTTTCTCTCCTGTGTGGGTCATCCTATGTCTAACAAGGTGTGAGCTACTACTGAAGCTTTTCCCACAGTCAGAGCAGTTATGGGGTATATCTTTTGTATGTACTATCTGATGGTTTGTAAAGTGTGAGTGCTGACTGAGGCTTTTCCTAGAGCGAGAGCACTTAAAGGGCTTCTTTCCTGTGTGGGCGTTTTGATGTTCAATACGAATTTTACAGTCATTACAACTGCAGGGTGACTGTTGATGGGGGGTTTCCTGTTGAACGGTTTCTGTGTTTCTTTTTTCCCCTCTGCTGCTCTGACTGGATTTACCCTGTCCCGCTCCTGGCTGGTTTCTGTGCTGCCCTTCTGAGCTATGCTGACTGTCGCAGCTCTCTCCCTGCTCATGTATCTGGAAAATATGCCCTTCAGGTCTTCCCAGTAACATCCCACATGGAGCCACTTGCTTCGGTCCTTCCTGCTGAAGACTTTTCTCATGGTTCTCAGTCAGTGTCCCATCGTCTGCTGGGATAGAGAAATAATTCAGACAGGAGTTATTGTCCAGGATGAGCTGAAAGGAAACCCGGGAAGACAAATAGAAAAGGGGACACACACTCAAATAACGATTGAATTATCATGAGCTGAGTTCATCCTCCCTCTTCACAACCTTTCCACAGAGGAGAGAACCCAGCCTTTCCCCACCCACCACACGCTCTGGCTCGAGTTGAAGACAGATGGAAGAGTCAGACAGACTTAATGAAAAACATAAGTTACACCTCCTATAAACTGGTTTCTGAGTCAGTTTCGCTGATTGCTCACCTGTGTGGGTGTTGCTGATGATCTCCCCTTCCTCACAGCTCTGGGGATCTGGCACCTGTAACTCCTCCTCTTGGTCCACACAGGAGACCACAAGAGCTTCAGAGACTGGAAATCCAGTTTGGAGAGCAATGAACCAAATGCTTGTTCATTAAGGTCTGTGCCACTGTTGCTTCCAGAAACAGGATCTGACTCACCCACCCAGAGAGGCTCCTTCCCCACCTTGCAGAGACTGGGGTCTGAACGGTACAAGAGCCATTGGTACACGCTCATGTGACGTAGTGGGGGGAACCTTTCTGGTTGCTATGCTGGGCAGTGGGTTGTGAGTGGCCTCCACTGGCTGCTGTCTGCAGCACGGCCCAGCAGGGCAGGGCATGAGTCATTATGCAAGGGGGCTTCGAACCTGTCTGACCAGTGATCTCCCAGGGAGCGAAACAATGGGAAGAAGGAGGTGGAGCCCTGGCTGGGGGCAGGGCTAGGGGTGAGTTAGTTTCTGTAGGGGAACCTGGAGGAGACAGCCTAGGGAAAGGGGCTGGAATTGAGTTGGCCCAGTCTCCCCCATCTCAAGGAGGGCTGAGGCATCCTAGGCCCGGTTCCTGAAACCAGATTACATCTGTACTGTATCCTGGAGAAGCAATAAACTCCCTCTGTTCTACTGGCTGGTGGAGTCTATTCAGGCCATTACGGGGGTGCAGGAGTCGGAAAACCCCAACGTGCCATCACATCATCTGCAGTAAAGGTGCATCACCCACCCACCCACCCACCCACCCCGGAATGGCCCAGCTCTTTTCCCAGGACAGCCAAGTGCTCTGCTACACTCTAGGGTACAACTCAGTCCCCCTCCCAGCCCCGTTCCAACCCCCTGGCATATCAGGGCAGGACAGGAACACACTGCTCAGAAGGGGAGCTCTAGGGAGGGCTGGCAGGTCTGACACCAAGGCCCCCAGGCAGGGCTCAGACTGTAGTGGTCACATGGCAGGTTTCTAGGACTTGGAGAGGAAGAACCCAGCAGACCTCAAAGCCTGCTAAGGGCTCTGTCCACAAAGGCTGGGGGACTCCTGTCTGGGGGCTCTTTGGCTCAGATGTTCTACTTTGGCAAAAAGGAGGCAGAGGCAGTTGCCTGAGCAGCTAAGTGAATCCTTGGCAGGCTGTTTCAGGCCCTACCTATGTGCCACACTCCTGATCCCAACTGCCTGCGTCTGGGTGGGCCCTGCTAGCTACCCACAACAGCTGCCATTCCCTCGGCTGCCCAGGGTGGCGCTGAGCTACTCCAGGGACCATCCAGTGCGGAGCTGGGCCGTGCTGCTTCTCTGCTGCTTCTGGGTGTTGCTCAGCTCCCCCTCTGTAGCCTCCGTTCTACTCTGCCAGCAGCAGCCTTTGTGTGGTATCCGAGTCTGCCTCTTGTGGCGAGCCTGGCCTTTGATTTGGTGCCCCTCCAGGGTGGCACAGAATCTATCACCTTTACACCTTGTGAGTGTGTTCCCCTCAGCTTCAGCCACACCCTTTCTCGCACCTTCATTTAGTGTTCAGAAGATCAACCTGTGACATGACCATGGAGATCACTGCGCTACCGCTGTTCCACAACTGCAAGAAACCTTGTGCGAAGTGTGCTGAGTGCCATGTCAACGGGAACGTTCTGATATGATGACTATGATTACCTTGTTTATGTCCATTATTTTTGAACTAGAACAGAATGGTGGGGCAGTGGGTACCAACTAACCAGGAAAACACGTTCCTGAGCCGGAGGCGGCCAATCAACACACAGATCTCCGCAGTAACGGCAAACACAGTCCTAAGAGATGGCTCAGAAAGACACTAACCTTTGAACACAAGAGCAGGATGAGGGGATAATGGATACGGATGTTTTGTTCAAAGAAACAGGAAGGAGGCTAAAGGGTCAGAGATTACCCACAGGCAGGGAAAGACTCTGGAAACCGCACCCTCCTTCCAGTGGCTCAGCCCACTGCCACAAGGGGACCCTGCAGCCAGACCCAGACGCACAACTCTGGTACCTGCCGTTCCTGCCTGAGCCCTTCCGCTCACACCTCCGGCCAAAGCACAACATGGGCAAGATGGTGGGAAGCCCATTGAAAACTTGGCTGTCGGAAGAGCAGCACCATTGTTATGTCCCTGAACCTGCTTCTCCTGGGAGCGGGCATGGAGGCGATAGTGTCTCACACAGAAGCCAGGATTATTGGGGCACATACTCCTGACAGTGGGGGGGGAGGGGCAATGAGGGACCCTAAACCAAACCGAACCCAACCCAGCTGCTCCAAAGCCCAACCTGTTTCTGATACCTGAGGGGACAGGAATCCTTACCCAGCCAGCTCACAGCCTCGTAATTCTCCTGCATCACGTCCCAGTAGAGGGCTCTCTGGCCCGGGTCCAGCAGGGCCCATTCCTCCTCAGAGAAATACACAGCCACCTCCTCGAAGCTCACCGGCTCCGCCACGGCCATTTCCTGTCCCTGGTGCCGCAGGCCGGGGGCTGAGCTGGAGACAGACCTGGGTGTTCTGCAGCCTGGCAGGAGAAGAGCCTCATTGGAACGTATTGTAACAACAGATGTAGCACACAAGGAAACTGGCAGCAAAAAATGTGACGAGAAGTACAAATATACGAGTAAAATGCAAAATATTTGTATATACAATAAAGAGAAAAGCAAGGTGGGTACTTCAGTGGCTGCAGGACAGGGAATTACAGAAATACAGATTTTGGTTATAAGCGTGCAAGTATAAAATTATTTTCCAAAGTATCTCGGAGCTTTCACATTTAATAACCTGGCCGGTAGTGGAGACAAAATACAGGACTATGTAGCACTTTAAATACTAACAAGATGGTTTATTAGATGATGAGCTTTCGTGGGCCAGACCCACTTCTTCAGATCAAATAGTGGAAGAAAATTGTCACAACCATATATACCAAAGGATACAGTTAAAAAAATGAACACATATTAAAAGGACAAATCAAATTTCAGAACAGAAGAGGGATACGGGGGGGGGGGGGGAGAAGGCAGATGTCTCTGAGCTAATGGTATTAGAGGTGATAATTGGGGAAGCTATCTTTGTAATGGGTAAGATACCCAGGGTCTTTGTTGAGACCCCCTCATAGAGTGTCGAATTTTAGCATGAATGACAGTTCAGAGGATTCCCTTGCAAGTGCAGATTTGAAAGGCTTTTGCAGCAGGATGCAGGTGATTAAGTCATTGAGACAGTGTCCTTTCTGGTTGAAATGGCAAGAAACTGTTTTTTCATTGTGATCCTGTCTAATATCTGTTTTGTGGATATCTTTTCATATGTGTTCTTTTTTTAACTGTATCCTTTGGTATATATGGTTGTGACAATTTTCTTCCACTAATTGATCTGAGGAAGTGGGTCTGGCCCACGAAAGCTCATCATCTAATAAACCATCTTGTTAGTCTTTAAAGTGCTACATAGTCCTGTATTTTGTCTCAGCTACACCAGACTAACACGGCTACACTTCTATCACTGGCCGGTAGTGAACATTCAGGAAGCAAAATCTACCCAAGTGGCCAGCGATGTGAGAAAGCACCAGGCTGAGGGTTACTGTATTTCCCTATGTTGGAGGCTGGACACCTGGTAAAACAACTCTTATTCAAGTGAGCTCAGCGGCAATCCATCAGAACTGAGCAGCACAAAGGTTCAAATTAACATCAAATCCCTGTTAAGCATAATGACTGTGTAGCTAGCACCTTCTTATCTTTAAGGCTTTAGGATTCAAAAGGGAAGGGGGACACCTTCCCCCCCCCGACACACACACACATGCTTGGGGGTCTGACAGAGCTGACATGGAATGTTAAATATCAGTTAATTGAATAGTCGAGTAACCTCAAGAATTCGTATGAGTCGCTCGACTATGCTATAGTCCCTGGAGGTGGGCCGGCAGCCAGCGTGTTCCAACCTTCTCCCAAAGAGCCCCGTACAACTCCACGCTGCTGCCACTCCTGTATATCAGAGGCAGTAGTACAGAGTCATACTGATCTGACAGAAGAGCCAGTTTAAAAAGCAGCCCTCCTCGTGGCCCAGCTGCCTGTTGCCCTCGGCTGGTACCTCTGATAAAGTAGCACGGGGTGATAGCAGCCCCTGAGCTCTCAGCCCTGTCTCCTAACACACTTTAAATGCAGACACACAGCAGGGGTAGGTCTCAGATCCATTTCAAGCCAAGACTCACCAGCCTGCTAAAAAAGTTACTGGAAAGTATGTGGCTGTGTCTAGACTGGCCAGTTTTTCCAGAAAATCAGCCACTTTTGCGGAAAAACTTGCCAGCTGTCTACACTGGCTGCTTGAATTTCCACAAAAGCACTGACGATCTCATGTAAGATTGTTAGTGTTCTTGCGGAAATACTATGCTGCTCCTGTTCGGGCAAAAGTCCTTTTGTGCAAAACTTTTGCGCAAAAGGGCCTGTGTAGACAGCTCAGATTTGTTTTCCTCAAAAAAGGCCCGATCACAAAAATGGTGATTGGAACTTTTTTTGCCGGAAAAGCGCATCTAGGTTGGCACGGACGCTTTTCGCAAAAAGTGCTTTTCCAGAAAAGCGTCCGTGCCAATCTAGACATTCTGTTCCGAAAATGCTTTTAATTAAACTTTTCCGTTAAAACCATTTCCGGAAAACCATGCCAGTCTAGACGTAGCCTCTGTGTGTGTGGGTGGGGTAGGGAAAGTATGTTGTCTATAGCATGAACCTATACGTTTTTGCTGAAATGGTTAACTGACTAGACTATTACAGCTCTAGAACTGAATCTGGTGCTGTCCTCTGAGCCAGTCTGGTAAAGAGGGAGGACACTGTCTGGGGCAGCCACTGGACCCCCCCACTTCCTATTTGTGGGCTGGCAGCTGGGTAGCAGGGATCTGGCAGCGGCAGGACTCACCAGCTGATAGGGAGGGAGACAGAAACTATGGGACAATTTTTAAGACCAGCCAGGCTTGAATCTAGCCCTGTCCATTTAGCCTGGGATGTCTGCTCCCTAACTAGAGTGCTAGGCAGGAGACAAAACAACAGCTCTCATAGGCAAGCCCCAGCTGCTGAATCTCACCCCTTGGGCAGCATCCACCTCTCAAGAGGGAAAGGGGCATCTTCTCCAGGCACTGGCCACCCACACAGTGCTGGGAAGTGGGTGCTGTCCCCTCTCCTGTGTTTTTACAAACACTGCAAATACCCCCCGCCCTTGGGTATTTTTTCCTGGCAGGGCCCGGATCTTATTCTTAATCCTGCCACCAGTCCATAGGCATGCCCAGAGGGTGTGCCCAGGCACACTCTAATGTTTCAAAGGTCCGCTAAGGAACGGACACTGCGCCGGGTTTGCGCATGCGTGGTCAAAACCGGCGGGTCTTAGGATCCCATGGAAAGAGACAGCAGGGACCAGCAACGTAACCCTGCCTCCCAGGCAAGCGACGTAAGTGTAAACTCCAGGCAGGAAGGTGGGAAGAGTGTCCCGGGCAGGGGATTGGGAGCAGCAAGGCTAGCCCGGGGGTTGGCTCGGCTCAGGAGCAGCTCAGCTGGTGTGGGGGGGGGGGGGGTCGGGTCGGGTCAGGAGCAGTGTGGCTGGCACGGGGGATTGAGAGGGGCTAGCCTGGCCTGGGGAGGGGTGGGGACAGCGCGGCTGGGCTTGGGGCGGGGGCAGCGCGGCTGGCCCGGAGTCGCGGGAGCCTGGGGGCAACGCAGCTGGCCGGGAAGGGAGGGCCTGGGGTTGGGAGCAGCGCAGCTGGTCTGGCCCGGGGAGGGGAGTGGGAGGTCAGGGGCAGTGCGGCTGGCCCGGGGAGGGAGGGAGGGCCCAGGGGCAGCGCAGCTGGCCCCTGCCCCCCCAGAGCTGCTTCCCATCCCTCTTCTTCCCAGACCCCCTCTTCCTCCCGGCCAACCCCACGTTCCTCGACCCCCCCCCCCCCCCCGCAAACTCTGCTTCCTGTACCTCCGTCCTTCCGGCCCTCTCCTTCCTCCCAGCCAACCCCATGTTCCTTGACCCCCCTCCCAGCTCTGCTTCCTGTTCCTCCTTCCTCCCGGGCCCCCTTCCTCCCAGCCAGCCCTGCGGCCCCAACCCCCCGCCAGCTCTTCTTCCCACCCCCTTTCTCCTGGCCAGTCCCTCCTCCTCCCGCCCATGATCAAGTGTGTCCGGTTTTTTTGGGGGTGGTCTACCTGGTAACCCTACCAGCTACAACTCCACAACATGCTCAGGGACGGGGCTTCTCCTCCTCCCCAAGACGTCAGACTCAACTAGAGGCTCCCAGTGACGATTGCGCCCCACCTTCCAGTCATTCCACGTCACCGCCAGGCTTCAGTCTGGCACCCAGTCGGAAAACCAGGAAATACCAGACATTGCATGTGTCGGGTATTTTCTGGATTTTTTTTTTTTTTAAACCAGACAGAGGGCCCAAAAACTGGACTGTCTGGTAGAAAACCGGACACCTGGCAACCCTATGAGTCAGACCTGGTGCAGGCACCAGGTGATGGGGACTGCCAGAACTTTGGGAACCCCTCAAAAGGGGGATGAGAAACCTAATACAGACAGTAGGGAGAGCACCAGAAGGGTGACCCTAGAACTCTGTTACAGACCAGGTGGCGGCTGCAGGAGGAGAAGGGAAAAATAGGGGGAAAGGGGCAGAGAGGAAGGGGCTTGTGCTGAGGGGAGGGCGGCAGGGCAGAAGAAGAAAGGAGAAGGCACCATGGGACAGGGTGGAGGAGAGACACAAATGTCAGGGGGCCAAGTGGAGACAATGAGGAAAAGGGCAAGAGGGGAGGTGTCAGTGGGAGGGGGACAGGATGATGCTAGGAGAGGGGAAGGGCTTGGGGGGCTAGAGGGGAGAAGGGGAGGTGCTGGGAGAAAGCTTGAAAAAGGGTGGGCATGAGGAAGGCAGGGATGGAGCAAGGCATGTGTGAGGGACAGGGGCAGAGGCTGGTGAGGGGGTGGGCATCAGGGGAAAAGAGAGCAAAAGGGGCAGGAGCAGTGAGGGAAGGGAGAGGCACCAGGAGGGTGCAGGGCTAAGGAAAGGTGCAGGTGCGAGCGGATTCTGGGGGTGAAGCAGAAGGGCAGACGCGTGCAGGGGAGGGACCAGCACCAGAGGAGAGAGGCAGGGCAGGTGTGTAGAGGGAGGTGTTAGAAGAGGGGATGAGGAGGGGTAGCTCACATGATCAGAGCGGGGCTACTGGAGGAGTGGGCACAGGGGGGAGAGAAGGGCTGGTGGAGGGGGGCAGGTCTCAGGAAGGCTGAGGGCAGTGAGAAGGGCAGGAGTCAGGACAGCAGAGATGGGTGAGGGGTTGGGGGCGGGGAGAAGCAGCAGGCACCAGGGGAGCTGATGGAGCAAGGGGTGGAAACATGGCAGCAGAGGGGAAAGGTAGAGGTTTATAAGATAGGTATTCATAACTTGGGTGCCACAATGACACATTCAAATAAGCCACAAACTCAGTACTGGTGCACAACACAAAGGCTATGTCTACACTCGCAGCTTTTTGCCAAGGGTTCTCGTGCAAGAAATCTTGCACAAGAAAACATCCACACTGCCATGTGCACGCTGTGCTTTTGTGCAAGAGCTCCCATGGCAGTGCGGACGCTCTCTTGCCCAAGAAAGCTCCGACGGCCATTTTAGCCATAGGGCTTTCTTGCGCAAGAAATCCCTGCTGAGCGTCCACACTGCCCTCTTGCGCAAGAGCTCCTGCGCAAAAGGGGTTACACCTGTTAAAAAAGGAGCGTAGCTCTTGTGCAAGAAGCCCTCTCTTACCACACCGTACTGTAAAATTCCTTGCACAAGAGCAGGTGGGCAGTGTGGACGCTCTGCAGATTCTTGCGCAAGAACGGCTATACTTGGGCAAGAAGCCGTGAGTGTAGACATAGCCAAAATGTATCGTGCTCATGGGAGGAAACTCTTAGAGGGAACACTTCCCCCAGCCTCTCCGCCCCCGAGGTAATGTCACACACCTTGGGTTAATGCAATCGCAGGATAGTTGCATGAGGGGGGTTTGGTGAGGGCCAAATTAATCCCTACTGGTAAGAGAATGGTGGGAAAAGTCCTTGGGAGGAGGGGGGGGGGGGTCACATGACACCTTTTATTTCCAGTCTCGTGTCCATATTGCCCGGAAAGTATTACTTCCAGAGGCATGCCTAATGGGAGTTGGGGTGTGGCTAATAGGGGGTCAAAGTACATTTTTAAAAAATTCTTTGGGTGCACACCCTAGTGAAATGTGCTGCACACGCCTGTCCCAATTTTACCCTTTGGCTCCTCTCTTGGTCATGCACCCACACACTCAGTTTGGCCCCAGCAGACTTTGCCTCCCCTTTAAAAAAACAAACAAACATGAGCGGGGCAGGGTGAGGGGAACCTTTTGCAGGCAGGGGCATTGAAGCGAGAAGCAAAACGAAACAAACTCCCAAAAACCTCGCACGTTGGCCCGGACGCCTCCCGTTCACCACACCCCAGGGCAGCCCAACCTAGTAGATTTTGTGGTGCAAAGAGTGGAGGGGGGGCGGGGGTCTCGAAAGCCAGGGCAGGCTCCCCAAGACTGGAGAGTTCCCTGAGCTGAGTTCCAGGCAGGCCAAGGGCCATGTCCGGCCCGCGGGCCGTGGGTGTCCGGCCCCTGCCTGCCTAGAGCAGGGATTCTCCGGCCCTAAAGCCAGGCTGGGTTTCCCCGCCCGCCCCCGGGCCGGTTTGCAAGCCCCCCTCCCCCACGCGCGGTCAGTGCGGCCCCGAGCAGCCCCCGCCCCGCACGCACCGGGCCCCAGCAGCTGGTCTCAAAGTTCGGCCCTGCGTGGAGCATGCGCAATAGCCGCGGCTGAGGCCGCTGCCCTCACTCTTCGCGCAGGCGCAGACCGGGGCGGGGAGTGGAACGCTGGCGCGGGACTGAAGACACCGACCCGCTGCGCGCGCGCGCGGTCTGAACCCATCTGTTCCCCCCCCCCCTCTTCAGGCCCCGCCCCGCCCCGCACGCACCTGGGCTGCAGCGGCCCCAGCAGCTGGTCTTAGGGTTCGCTCCGGACAGCGCGCGGCGCAGGCGCAGTAGCCGCCACTGAGGCGGCTGCCCGCACTCTCCGGATCACGTGCGCGCGCGCGTTCCACTCCCCCCTCCGCCCCTTTGGAACCGCGCGCGGGCCCGTGATCCGGAGAGTGCGGGCAGCCGCCTCAGGCGCGGCTACTGCGCATGCGTTCCCAAGGGGGCGCCCCGGCTGCCTCCTCAAGGGCCGAATTCTGAGGGGTCCGAGACTCACCGCGCCGCTACTTCCGCTTCCGGGCAGCTCCGGAGTTGGGGCGGGGGGGTCCTGACACCTGCCTCTCGGCGCTTTGGGGACAACGGCTCCAACGGCCCCGGCTGCCTCCTCAGGGACGAGTTCTGAGGGAGCCGTTGGGGCCGTTACCGCGCCGCTACTTCCGCTTCCGGGAGGGGAGGGGGAGCGGAGGAGTAGAACGCGGTGAGGCGGCGCCGGGCGGCTAAATCGCTGCGGGGGGCGCTCTTGGCGGCGCGCGTTGGCGGTTGGGGGCAACGGCTCCAACTGCCACGCGGGGGTAACGGTCGGGCGGCGCGCGGGGACAATGGCTGGGGGGAGGGGTCGGTCGCTCCCCGATGCTCCCGCCAGGCTGGGGGGCGCTGGGGGCGGGGCGGGGGCGCGCAGAGGGGCTGTGAGGGGGCTGCAGATGTACGGGGGAGGATTTGAACACAGGGTGGGGAGGGGCATGAGCGTGAGGGGTGCAGAGATGGGGGGCAGGTGGCTCAGGGCCCTGGGGAGACCCTGGCGGGGGAGCGAAGCTTTGGGGGATTTGGGGGTTTTAATTCTGACTTTTTTGGATCCTCAGTGCTGGTGCCTCAGCCCCCCCCCCCCGGACCTGCCCCCCCATTGGAAGTGACCCGGCCCCGGTCCCCCAGCCCAGCCGCAGCCATGGCTGCAGAGAGCCCCGTGGAAAGTGTCCGGGAGGAAGCGCCGCGTCCCGTCTGCCTGGAGGATTTCACAGCCCCTGTCGCTCTGGAGTGTGGGCACAATTCCTGCCAGGCCCCCCTCAGCCCTCAGGGCAGAGACACTGAGCAGCAGGGACCCCTCCAGCCCATTCGGCGGCTGGCAAACGTGGTGGAACTAGCCAAGCCGCTGAGTTTCCAGGCAGCAGAGAGAGCAAGATGGGACGGGGTGTGTGGGGAGCAACAGGAGGCTCCGAAGCTGTTCTGTGAAGAGAATCAAACTCCCATCTGTGTGGTGTGTGACAGATCCCAGGCTCACAGGATGGTGTCCTTACAGGAAGCTGCCCAGGAGTACAAGGTACCGAGTTACTTTGTCCAGTATAATGGGAAATAACATTGGGATTTAACTGAAGGCTAATTTCACTGATTGTTACCTGGCATGGCTCTTTAAAGCCTTCATGGTAGAAGAGATGCTGTAAAAAGTAAATACTTTGGCTTTGTGGCAACTTGCGTCAAGTTTTTACAGATGTCTGATGTGGGAAATGTGTCTCTGAGGCTGCGAATCCTGAAACCCAGCCCTCACTGGTGACAGGAGGGGTTTTAACATGAAGGGAAGGTGTTAACAATCAGAGAGGTTTAGATCAGTTTTTCTCAACTAGTGCTATGAGTACCCTTTAGGAGTACTTGACCGAAATCTGGGGAGGGGATGGGGGTATATCAACACAACTGAAATTTGGAGAGAATTGAATTTTTGTTTTAAGTTTTACAATGCTTTATTATTTTTGTAATTCTTACACCCCAAAATTTCATCACCTCCCTTGCTACAATTAAGTTATTTAAACAAATGTGCTGCAATGGTAGAAAAAAATTGTCTCTCTGAAAACTGCAGGTACTGGGGGTACTTTTGTTTTTAAGGGGTACCTTATGTAAAAAAAAAAAAAAGTTGAGAAACACTGGTTTACATCACAGGAGCTGAAGGCCCGTCTTTGGGAGTGAGCTGCCTTAGGATTGGAGAAGAGGAGCTTACAAGCTGTTACTGATTGGCTGAAAAGCAGTAGTAATCATTTGTCTTATAGACCCACAATGGAATCAGGGCCCTGCACAATGCCTAGCAAGGGACAGTCTCTGGCCTGAGCAGGTCACAGTCTAGTTACACAAATGATGGGAAGGGAAAATGGGGCAGCAAGTTTCCTTATGCTCACCAAGCACGTCAGTGATACAGTTTAGCCCAGTACCCTGCTCTCTCTAGGCTCAGTCCGAGGCTATGCTAACCACTAAGCTATATTCTCCCCCCCCCCCCCCCCCGCCTCTCCGCATCACTGAACAATGATGAAGTGTAGCCCTTAGGAGAGAAAGACGCCTTGCTACAGGCCTCAGGCCCAGCAGGGAGAGCAAATTTCCCACTGAGATGCTGAACTCCTGGGCTGCTGTATGAGGGGTTAGAGGAGGTCGCTGGGCTGTATGCTGTGGGGCCCCGAGCATCTTGAGTCCACCCATAGCAGGGCTCCAGGCGGTGCAGCTCCATTCCAGGCACCTCTGAGATTTGACTGGGTTGTAGCCAGAGTTCAAACTGGTTAACTGAGGAGCTAATGCTTATTGGTGCCAGTTACTGGTTAAACTCCCCGCTGTTCCTTGGCAGTGCCCGCTTACACCAGCAAGGAATGTCTATCTGGAGCTGCTAGGAGTTCCCACCTGCCGGCAGACTTGATGCCCACCCCTGGCAGACTCCACAAGAGAGCCCTGCCCCCAGGAAAGCCCATGTCTGCTACTGATCTTGTCCGTCAGCGGATTTAAAAAAAACTGTAATGGATTACATTGTAATCAGTTACTTAGTATTTTAGAAGCTATTTTATGTTTAGCTAGAAGCCATCTTGTATATCAGAAACCATTTCAGCTTTTCTCTCAAGCACGTAGACCAGAGTGAACTTTCTGTCACTCCGTGAGAAGAGGCCTACAGGATGGGCTATTGGTATGTGTTAATTGGGCTGGTTGGGACAGGAGATGTACTCCCTCGTACCTGTCCGCCATCTTGTTGATAAGGCTTTGTTTTTTCCAAATTTAATTGAGGATTTCTGTAATTGGATGCCCTGACGTCAGACTGTTTGGCTAAGGGTATAAAGATACTAGGATTGATTGTATTAGCAGCCTTACTGGGCCCGGCTCTGCTGTGACCACGTTTGGCTCATGCTGTGCTTTATTAATTAATAAAGCTGTTTGTTAGCTGCCTAAACACAGAGGAGCGTGCTTTTGCTTCGACAATTTGGAGGTTCCACCGAGATTCCTAACACGCCACTTGCCCGTATGGATGGACCAGCACTCCACTTCCAAACCTCTCAGAGCGCTCAATAGAAGGTAAGGGGATACCTGTTACGAAATCTGCTGGTTGAGGGCTTGGGATTTGGAGTGACGGCCGGCCATCGGGGTAAGGGGAGCTACGGAATTCAATTTTGTGGAGCGGCTAACATTTTTGTTTGTCTGTGTCCGTCGTTGTCTATTAGGCCTGTCTTATGTGTCACAGTTCCAAAAGGGCACACCGGTGTCTCTAGTGAGGCAACCATTCGCTGGACCCTCTGTGTTCGGACGCTAAAAGCTGGTGTGGTGCCATTACTCTCTCTCGGCACACGGAACTGTGGGGAAGCTTTGTTGTCTCACTCTGTTGTTTGTGGGCATAGTACTGACCTCTGAGGCTAACCCCAGGCCATAGTACCCCATTCCGCCAGGCTGTCTCCAGGCGCCAGGACGTGGTGTTCTGCCGGGCTGGGGCAGATGCCGGAAACCCCTGCGAGCCAGGTGGACTTTGAGTCCAGTGCCTCGCAACCAAAAGGGGGGGGGGACCAGTGCGAGCAGGTGAATTCTTAATTCGGTGACTCGCAGAGCGAGCAGGCGGATTCTGATTCAGTGACTCGCAGAGCAAGCAGGCGGATTCTGATTCGGTGACTTGCAGAAGAAGGTGTAAGCAGGCAGACTTTTAGTTTGGTGCCTTACAGAATTAAGCGCGCGCAGAAAATGGGGGTAGGTCTGTCTACAGGAATTCCAATGCCTTTATGATAAGAGCCTTCTGGTATAGGATCCTAATAAAGTCTGATATTAAGTGCCGGATGTCTTAGGGCAGCGCCACTTAATAGAAACACCCATAAGAATTGGACAATAAAGAAAGATGCATCTAAATGTGGAAACTGTAGGAAAAATGTGAAAAAGGAGAAAAAAATTGTGTGTGGAAAATGAGTATGAATGTAGTGAGTGAAGAATGCCTGCCGCTGCATAGGTCTGAGACTTGAGCTGATCCCAGCTGCACCAGGGCTCTCCCACAAGGGAGCTCTGAACGCAAGGGGGGGGAAGGGGGTCAGCTGAACCTCGAGACTCAGCGGATATGTGAGGGAGTGACGACTCCCCTTATTTCATGAGCTGCTAAGGTCTGACACTCTAGACCCGGCAGACCCTTTCTTTGGAGTGTGTAAAGTTAGTTTAGGTGGGGGTTAGTCTAAGCACCCCCCCACACACACTGCCAAAAGGCACCCCTATATACTACTTGTACATGCATAATGGTCCAAGGACCTGTAAGGATTTAACAAATTTGAAAAGAAGAAAAATTAAAGCCCTGAGGGATGAAAGTAAAGCTCAGAAAAGCAAAAATCCTCCCTGCAGTAAGATAGGTAACTTAAAAGTTGCTGCAGCACCTCTGTGCCAAAATAATGCATAAGAAGTGGGAAAAAAAAAGAAAATAAAATTCTCAGTTGGCACACTCATATCAACCAAGCTTGGGGGAAAATTTAGCACAACATCACCCCTCTATCCCTCTTTATAACGCATACACAGATAGAGAGGAAACATGAAAAATAACTGAAAGGGATTAGCTCTTCCCTTTGAAAACACGGGCTCCTGTAACAAACTTGCCCGATCCAAAGCAAAACACAAAGTTTAAAATAAGTTTAACAGTTTAAGGAAAGTGTTCCTCCAAATCCTAAGAGGGAGGGGAAAAAAAACCCCCTGCTTTAAGAAATGACTCCTTGTTTCTTGCAGCCTCTTTTAATCATCTTAGCAATGAAACAGTCAAGTTAAACATTTGGCTACAGACACTTTGTTAAATCTATTAAAGAGAAAGTAAGGAATTCTACTGAAACTTAATTGGTTAACCGCATAAAAGAATAGAATCTATACATTGTAAATTTGTAAAACCTGCACCCTAAGGGTTAAATGTGTCTTCCAAGGAACCTAATTATTGTTTAAAAGAATCCAAGCCCAGAAACTTTACAGTGTTTCTGTTCAAGGCTGAGCTGATAGCACTTTTGGCTTGCTTTCAGATCCAAGGTTGTGTGTGTCTGCAAACTGCCTGTCTGTTCTGGAAGGGGGGGAGCACTGTCCCCCATAAGTAAGTCTGTAACATTGCTTATTATTGTGATTCTTTTCAGGAAAAGACAACCTTTTTGCTTGCTGGAATAGTAACTAGCAAGCACCTTGTTCTAAAAAAGAGTTTCTGTGGCAGTAAATCATTTGAAGCTTCACATTTAAAAAAAAAAAAAAAAAGCCTGGTCTGCAGTACAAGAGGGAAACTGAGGCATGCCACTGATAAGGAAGGCTAGCAACTCAGAGGTAATTCAAGAGAGTGGAAGGTCACGAGTACCGATGAAGCTCTCTTGTTCTCAGAAAGTTACAGCTCACTCGCCCATAGAAGTGGTAAGGAACTAGCTATAACTAGTTCCCCTAGCAGATCTTAGGCAGTATTTTAAGTTATAATGGGCCACCCCGACGGGGGTAGGAATGTTTTCTTTGTCTTTTAGATCATCAAGAAGTGCTAATATCAGCTGAAAATTAACTGAAGAAAAAAAAAACCATGGTTCTGTGTCATGACATAATAAGTTTGTGTTCTGTGTTCTGTCCAGATTTGTCTTCTGTGTGTCTTGATTGTGATATATGTATTTCAAACGTTGTGTGTACAATATTGTTGTTCTAATGAAAGAATAATTTAAGTCCCTTGAATAATCTTAACTTTGTGCTTTATATAAATGGTTCTTGCCTTTATAATTCTAGTAGAGTTTTAGTAGCAGGCTATGAAGTTTGTACTGTCTGGAATGTAGCGGAATCTGCTCCTCTACCTGCTGTTTTTCCCTTCTGTCCTACCATCGCCAGCTCCTACGCCGTCTCTTTAAGAACTGGCCCTCCTGCGAAACCAAGCCCCAGAATCAGAAAAGCAGGAGTGGAGACTGGCAGGGTGCACCTTGCACCCAGACCACTTGTGGTGCAGCTCTGATGGCCACATTGTTGCCCCAGTGGTCTTGCTACCTCACCTTGCCTCCGTGCTCCATGGATTGTCGCACGTTGGCAAAGGGGGGATGGTAGCAATCCTTAAAACAAAATTGGTTTGTTCCCAAATTCTCCCAAGCAGGCAAAGATTACTGTCTGGCTTGCCCTGTCTGCCAAGCCCACAACGTGGGTAAACCTGTAAAGACAGTTCCGGCAACCAGACCTCCGCCTTTGGGACCATTTCTGAATTTACAAATGGACTTTATTCAATTGCTTAAATGTCAATCTTTTGAATAATGTGCAAAAGCGACGAGGAGTCCTGTGGCACCTTATAGACTAACTGAAGTGTAGGAGCATAAGCTTTCGTGGGCAAAGACCCACTTCGTCAGATGCATGTAGTGGAAATTTCCAGAGGCAGGAATAAATATGCAGACCAGGATCAGGCTGGAGATGATGAGGTGGATCCAATCAAGGACGATGAGGCCCACTTCTAGCAGCTGATCTGGAGGTATGAATTCCAAGCTGCTTTTGTAGTTAGCAAGCCATTTTGTAGTTAGCAAGCTAGGGTAAGTCTCCAAGCTAGAACTTGCCTTTGACACCACAACTTCTCCCTTCCCCTCCTAATCTCTGCCCCCCACTCCACATACCCAAACTCTGTCCTCCTCTTGCAGCTATGTATGCAAGAGCTCTGTGGTGAGAAATCCACAGCCCCTTATTTGTCCACTCAGCTACTTCTGTAAAGTTCCTTGAAATATTTAATGAGTAGTTGGCTAATCCAGTGCCCCAGGTCACACCTGCCTCTTTTCCCCAAACTCCCTCCCAGACCCCTCTCTCCCTCCTGCATCCCAACCCTTACCCCAAGCTTCCTTCTGCTCCCAATGCCCATCCCAGAATTAATGCATTTCCTCCATTAGTGTCATGGAACAGTGCAACTCAACCACTTTCCAAAATCTTGGAGTGCCCCCCCCATCAAAATGAGTTGCCCACCCCTAGTCTAGTGGCTACGGCTCAGTAAGAGCCAATAACTCAAAGCTGAAGCCAGACTATTTCAGGCTAGAAAAGAGGCACAGCTGTTTGATAGGGAAGAGGATTAGCTGCTGAAACAAATGAGCAAAGAACTGATGGACTCCATTTCTTGATGTATTGATTTGAAGACTGGGCAGCTTTCTAGGAAACACGCTGTGAGGAAACAGAGCTTTGTGCGTGGGTAAGTGGACTAAGTGCAGTGGCTTGTGCCACAGAGGAGGTCAGACTGCATGACTGAGGATATCTTCTGACCCCATGAATCCACAAATTTTAAAATCTCATCCTGCAAACAATTAGCGCACGTGTTTAATAATATGGTCTGAATGGTCATATTAACTTCATTTCATCTCTGTTCTGGGTCAGATGAGACAACCATAATTTGTGCTGCAAATCAATGAATAAAGACTACGGGTTTTAAATACAGCAGCCTAAATTTAATCTAGGTCCATGTTCAGGTGGGTGAATATATGGTTTATTGGAAACACTGGATGCTGAGAATTGAATCCCATTGTTACAGGCACAGTTTTGTTGAAATTCAAGCCCGGTACGGAAAGAAATGAATATAGATTTGGGATGTAACTTGAAGATGCTGTTTATGGAATATCAGGACTCAAACTTTTGCTCATAGTGGCAGAGTCTAGAATGGGGATCACCAGGGACAGTGTCTGGGAAGAATGGGGATCACCAGGGTCAGTGTCTGGGAAGAACGGGGGTGTGGAAAGGATTAAAGCCCCTTCTGAAATGTCTGCAATTGCCCTTCTTCCCCTGCCAGGCTGCAGAACACCCATGTCTGTCTCCAGCTCAGCCCCTGGCCTGCAGAGCCAGGGACAGGAAATGGCTGTGGCAGAGCTGGTGACCTTCGAGGAGGTGGCTGTGTACTTCTCTGAGAAGGAATGGACTCTGCTGGACCCAGGCCAGAGAGCCCTCCACAGGGATGTGATGCAAGAGAATTATGAGGCTGTGAGCTTTCTGGGTAAGGATTCCTGTCCCCTCGGGTATCAGAACCTGGGTGGGCTCTGGAGCCGCTGGGTTGGGTTTGGTTGAGGCCCCTCAATGTCCTTTGCCCCCCAGTGTCAGGGGTATCAGCCCCAGTAATCTTGGCTGCTGTGAGAGACTGTTCCCTGCATGTCCCCTCCCAGGGGAAGCAGGTTGAGGGATATAACAATGGTGCTGCACTTTCCTCACCCTAGGTCTCCATGTACTTCCCCACTGCTTTGCCCATGTTGTGCCTTGGCCATAGGTGTCAATGGAAGGGGCCAGGCAGGAACGGCAGGTGGGTCTGAGTGCTTTTCCGCAAAAGCGTCCGTGCCGATCTAGATGTTCTTTTCCACAAATGCTTTTAACGGAAACACTTTTCCGTTGAAAGCGTTTACGGAAAATCATGCCAGTCTAGATGTAGCCATAGACTTTAGCCAAGAAGGTGGTGCTTCTGTAAATTAAGGGGCTGGGTTTCGTTAATAAAAGAGCCTCTGCTAGACAATTGGAAACAGGGTATTAGCTTTTTGTTTTTGAGGGATTCCGGGATGCGACTTGGACTCAGCCTAACCGCATGACAGGATACCCATAAGCAGGGAATGTGGGACACACCATCTCTCTTTTTGTACAAAAAGTAAGTTTGTGTGTCAGGATTGAGGCTCGGGGAATTTGGATTGTGGGAAAGGACTTAGGGTTGGGGCAGAGTTGGGGAACAGATGTGTAAGGGCTGGCTCTGGGGTAGGGCTGGGGATGAGAACTTCAGGGATGAGATAGAGGTTTGCAGTGTGGAGAGTTGAGGGCAGTGTTCCCTCTAAGGTTGAGGCCCACTCACTTCCAAAGCAGAGCCATGCTGTGAGTACTCAGCTGCTCCAGGGTGGGCCACGTGGCTGACAGCACTTGTTCTAGTGGCCCCGGACACGGAAAGGGCAAGAGCCATAGTGGGCGCCTGCTACAGCAACCTGGCTGGAGCCAGAGCCACAGCTGTGTTGTGGGAGGGGCATGCTTTGACAGCCTTGACCAGGGCCTGAGCCACAGCAACACTAAAGGCAGTGGCTGCTTTCGTGGCCCCAGTCCAGAGCAACGTAGTGCTGGGGTCACTCCAGCAGCTGCTCCAGCAGCCAAGGCCAAAGCCAGGGAGACGGGATGGTGAGGGACTGGGCTGTTCTAGAGTTGTGCTTAAAAGAAGCACCCAGGATCTTTTTCAGGGGGATAAGGCAACACGCCACATTTATTGAACATACATAGATCAATCACGATTTATCATATGCATAGGATACGTTACACTCATATGCGCGCGCGCGCACACACACACACACACACACACACACACACCATCTTGTTACCAAAAGTTGCTTCCCCTAACTGCACTGGCTAGGTGAGTTAGATGGGGGAGGGGTGGAGCTGGGCTTCTGCTGATCCGGATCAATGCTTCCATGTTGACAAGACGAAAACCTGGGGTCCCTCTGCAAGATGCCTCCTATTTATCCCTTTCATGGAGCCAATTAGTCAGCATCTTGCCTTTCTTAATGCTGCTTTAAAGAGAGTTCTTCCGAGGGCAGGCACTTGCTGCTTGACTTCCAAGGCATATGTATGTTCAGTCTTCTTAATGAGCTCACTTTACAGGTAGGCTACGTCTAGACTGGCATGATTTTCCAGAAATGCTTTTAACAGAAAAGTTTTCAGTTAAAAGCATTTTTGGAAAATAGCGTCAAGATTGGCACGGACGCTTTTCCGCAAAAGCACTTTTTGCGGAAAAGTGTCCGTGGCAAATCTAAATGTGCTTTTGCGCAAATAAACCCCGATCGCCATTTTCACGAGCGGGGCTTTTTTGCGCAAAACAAATCTCAGCTGTCTACACTGGCCCTTTTGCGCAAAACTTTTGCCCGAACGGGAGCAGCATAGTATTTCCGCAAAAAGCACTGATTTCTTACAGTAGGAAGTCAGTGCTTTTGCGGAAATTCAAGCGGACAGTGTAGACAGCTGGCAAGTTTTTCCGGAAATGCGGCTGATTTTCTGGAAAAACTGGCCAGTCTAGACACAGCCGTATTGTCTTGGATCTGGCTCCCAGACCTTCTCCACCCTGGCAACTGCTGCTGGAGGTGCTCCCTTTTCATTCTTCTTTCACATCTCATTCATTTCAAGAGGACAATCAAGGAAAGGGGAGAGCTCAGGACATTTTTTCGTCTTACAAGGAAAGTTTCTCTTAATACAAAGTTCTAGGAGAAATGTTAGAGATTCTATAAAAACACTTAAAGATAGATCTAAAAGGATAAGATCTTAATACAAAATTATATGAGTGTGATAATATTACAGGGATTTCTCTACACTAGTGACCAGGGCCTTGTGGTGAGGACGTCTGGTTCCAGCTCTACCTCACTAAAGCGCTCCACTTTGGGATCTCAAAAGGTAAATCTGCAGGTTATTGGAGGGATTAAATAGATGGCAAATGACTAAAAGATGAACAGGACACAGAACATTTCTTAAGAGGCCAAACCATGGGAAGGAGAACAATTCTCTCTGATCCTCTATAGTCTTGTCACTTATAAAGGCATCAATCATGTCAATAGTGTTAATTGTGCCAATGACCAGGGCTCCACAAATAGTGTAATCGACTTGCCCGTGGCGAGTTGATTACATCCCTGGAAGAGCCGGAGAACAATCTGCACATGTGCAGAGCGCAGAACCACGCGCCCTTTGGCAAGTCCTGCCAATGACAATTGTCTCCCTGTGGAAGTTATTTCTCTCAATCTCACTCTCTCACACACGCACTGTGTAGAAGCAACTATAACTTTCTTAATGGATGTTGATTATTTTCTATTCATGCTAAATCAATATGCAACTGATGATGACATATTAAAGGGACTTTTCTATGATTCACAGGGGTCTAAAATATGCAGATACTACAAGAAATCTAATTATTGGTTATACATTCTATATACAGTGTAGTCATGTGGACTGAAGAAAAAGAGCTGGATGAAATGTTCTGGTGATATCCCTTAAATCAGGGGTTCCCAAACTTTTTGACACAGGGACCAGTAAATCCATTCATGACCTTTTGGAGGACCAGTAACATTCATTTGCATATTCATTAAGCAAATGATGAATATTCAAATGAGTTGTTTCTGGTCCTCCCAAAGCCCCCATGCCAGCGTTAGCAAAGCTTTTGATACAGTCACCCACAATATTCTTGACAGCAAGTTAAGGGAATATGGATTGGATAAATGGACTGTAAGATGGAGAGAAAGCTGGCTAGATTAGGGTTCCCAAACTTTTTACTTTAGTTGGAACCCGGTTTTTTAAATAGTTTTTTGCAGCTCAAAAATATAAACACATATAAAAAAAACTGAAAACAAATTAATTTTCAGTTTTCACACGTCTGCATCCTCCACCCAACCTGGGCCAGGGCTTGGGGGACCAGGCGCTGCGTGGGCACTCCAGGAGATGGGAGCAGGAGCAGACTGGGGGTAGGGTAGCTGTCTAGGAGCTAAGGAAGGGTAGGGTTGCCAGGGGTCTGGTTTTGTACCAGACAATCTGATATTTGAGGGTTTTGTCTGAGAAACAAATTGAGAAATTACCAGACATAGAAAATGTCAAGTATTTTCTAATTAGGTACGTTTTATTATAATTCGGTGCGAATTTATTATAGTCCTTAGCTGCAAACAGCCTGGATAGTAGATGTGCTCACGCTGCCTGAGTGTGTCTACCTAGCAGGCAGTTCGCAACTACTTGAGGGAAGGTATGTGGAGGGGTGGTGGCAAAATGGAATCCCCAAGCAGACTCACTTCTCTGCCAGAATCAGTAGGGTCTGCATATGCCCAGGTCAGTCCTGCCTCCCCCCTCCTCCCAATCTCTCGGTCAAGCCCAGCTTCCCCCCCGTCCAGCCCTGCTTCTTGCAGCTGGTTCTCCATCCTCTTCCTCCTGTTCTCCCCTGGCCAGTCCCCCCGCCCAGCCCTGGTTCAGCCGCCTGCCCTCCCAGACTTCTGCTGGACAGCCCCACTGCCTCCAACCCTGCTTCCGCCTGCCTGCCTGCCTTGGGGGTGTTATCTCAAAGATGGAGGGGACTGACATGTAGGTCACTGAAAGGCTACATTAAGGAGAAAAGAATCCCATGAGCTCTCCCTCCCCCAGTTTAGGTGCTACTGTGAAGGGGGAGAAGGAAGACACACCTCTCCCTGCCAGGGCAGCTCTGGGGCTGGAACCGTGGGATAGCCAACTGTCCTCTGGCCACGGCAGGTGTGGGCCAGAGTTGAGGCCAGTGGATAGAGGTATCTCTCCTCACCAAAGCCCTATAAGACTGCATGGCATTTAATAGACTGTATCATAGCCAACTGGCCAGGCAGTTTGAAGAGAACTCAGGTTATAGGTTTCTCCCCTCTGTGGGTCCTCCAAAGGCTAACAAGATTTGAGCTCTAACTGAAGCTTTCCCCACAGTCAGAGCAACTGAAGGGTTTTCTTCCCTCTGTGGGTTGTCTTATATTTAACAAAGTCTGACCTGTTTGCAGAAAAGGCTTCAATCAGAGCTGTTACAAGGTGACTCACTTGTATGGATTATCTGATGGCTAGTAACGCAGGAGCACTGACTGAAGCTTTTCCCACAGACAGAGCAATTGAAAGGTTTCTCTCCTGTGTGGGGGGTCCTATGGTTAACAAGGTTTGACTTCTGCCTGAAGCTTTCCTTGCAGTCAGAGCAACTGAAGGGTTTCTCTCCTGTGTTGTTCATCCTATGTCTAACAAGGTGTGAGCTGCTACTGAAGTTTTCCCCACAGTCAGAGCAATTGAAAGGTTTCTTTCTTGTGTGGATCTTCATATGGGTAACAAGGTTTGACTTCTGGCTGAAGTTTTTCCCACAGTCAGAGCAATTGAAAGGTTTCTCTCCTGTGTGGGTCCTCTTATGGTTAACAAGGTTTGACTTCTGCTTGAAGCTTTTCTTGCAGACAGAGCAGCTGAAGGGTTTCTCTCCTGTGTGGTTCATCCTATGTCTAACAAGGTGTGAGCTGCTACTGAAGTTTTCCCCACAGTCAGAGCAATTGAAACGTTTCTTTGTGTGGATCCTCTTATGGGTAACAAGGTTTGACTTCCGACTGAAGCTTTTCCCACAGTCAGAGCAATTGAAAGGTTTCTCTCCTGTGTGGGTCCTCCTATGGATAACAAAGTCTGACTTCTGACTGAAGATTTTCCCACAATCAGTGCAATTGAAAGGTTTCTCTGTGTGGCTCCTCCTATGGTTAACAAGGTTTGACTTCTGCCTGAAGCTTTTCTTGCAGTCAGAGCAGCTGAAGGGTTTCTCTTCTGTGTGGTTCATCCTATGTCTAACAAGGTGTGAGCTGCTACTGAAGTTTTCCCCACAGTCAGAGCAATTGAAAGGTTTCTTTCTTGTGTGGATCTTCTTATGGGTAACAAGGTTTGACTTCAAACTAAAGCTTTTCCCACAGTCAGAGCAATTGAAAGGTTTCTCTCCTGTGTGGGTCCTCCTATGGCTAACAAGGTTTGACTTCTGCCTGAAGCTTTTCTTGCAGTCAGAGCAGCTGAAGGGTTTCTCTTCTGTGTGGTTCATCCTATGTCTAACAAGGTGTGAGCTGCTACTGAAGTTTTCCCCACAGTCAGAGCAATTGAAAGGTTTCTTTGTGTGGATCCTCTTATGGGTAACAAGGTTTGACTTCCAACTGAAGCTTTTCCCACAGTCAGAGCAATTGAAAGGTTTCTCTCCTGTGTGGGTCCTCCTATGGATAACAAGGTTTGACTTCTGACTGAAGCTTTTCCCACAGTCAGTGCAATTGAAAGGTTTCTCCCCTGTGTGGCTCCTCCTATGGGCAACAAACTTTGAGCTGCTACTGAAGCTTTTCCTGCAGTCAGAGCAGCTGAAGGGCTTCTCTCCTGTGTGGTTCATCCTATGTCTAACAAGGTGTGAGCTGCTACGGAAGTTTTCCCCACAGTCAGAGCAATTGAAAGGTTTCTCTACTGTGTGGGTCCTCCTATGTCTAACAAGGTTTGACTTCTGCCTGAAGCTTTTCCCACAGTGAGAGCAATTGAAAAGTCTCTCTCTTATTTGAATCCTCCTATGGGCAACAAAGTCTGAACTTCCATTGAAGTTTTTCCCACAGTCAGAGCAACTGAAAGGTTTTCTTGTGTGGGTCCTCTTATGGATAACAAGGTTTGACTTCTGACTGAAGCTCTTCCCACAGTCAGAGCAACTGAAAGGTTTCTCTCCTGTGTGGGTCCTCCTATGGATATCAAGGATTGACTTCTGCCTGAAGCTTTTCTTGCAGTCAGAGCAGCTGAAAGGTTTCTCTCCTGTGTGGGTCCGCCTATGGGTAACAAGGTTTGACTTCTTACTGAAGCTTTTCCCACAGTCAGAGCAGTTATGGGGCATGTCTTTTGTATGTATTATCTGATGGTTTGTAAAGTGCGAGTGCTGACTGAGGCTTTTCCCAGAGCGAGAGCACTTAAAGGGCTTCTTTCCTGTGTGGGCGTTTTGATGTTCAATAAGAATTTTACAGTTATTACAAGTGCAGGGTGACTGTTGATGGGGGATTTCCTGTTGAACGGTTTCTGTGTTTCTTTTTTCCCCTCTGCTGCTCTGACTGGATTTACCCTGTCCCACTCCTGGCTGGTTTCCGTGCTGCCTTTCTGAGCTATGCTGACTGTCGCAGCTCTCTCCCTGATCACGTATCTGGAAAATATGCCCTTCAGGTCTTCCCAGTAACATCCAACATGGAGCCACTTGCTTTGGTTCTCCCTGCTGAAGACTTTTCTCATGGTTCTCAGTCAGTGTCCCATCATCTGCTGGGATAGAGAAATAATTCATACAGGAGTTATTGTCCAGGATGAGCTGAAAGGAAACCCGGGAAGACAAATAGAAAAGGGGACACACACTCAAATAACGATTGAATTATCATGAGCTGAGTTCATCCTCCCTCTTCACAACCTTTCCACAGAGGAGAGAACCGAGCCTTCCCCCCTCCACCCACCACACGCTCTGGTTCGAGTTGAAGACAGGCTGAAGAGTCAGACAGACTTAATGAAAAACATAAGTTACACCTCCTATAAACTGGTTTCTGAGTCAGTTTCACTGATTGCTCACCTGTGTGGGTGTTGCTGATGATCTCCCCTTCCTCACAGCTCTGGGGATCTGGGACCTGTAACTCCTCCTCTTGGTCCACACAGGAGACCACAAGAGCTTCAGAGACTGGAAATCCAGTTTGGAGAACAATGAACCAAATGCTTGTTCATTAAGGTCTGTGCCACTGCTGCTTCCAGAAACAGGATCTGACTCACCCACCCAGAGAGGCTCCTTCCCCACCTTGCAGAGACTGGGGTCTGAACGGTACAAGAGCCATTGGTACACGCTCATGTGACGTAGTGGGGGGAACCTTGCTGGTTGCTATGCTGGGCAGTGGGTTGTGAGTGGCCTCCACTGGCTGCTGTCTGCAGTACGGCCCAGCAGGGCAGGGGATGAGTCATTATGCAAGGGGGCTTCGAACCTGTCTGACCAGTGATCTCCCAGGGAGCGAAACAATGGGAAGAAGGAGGGTGGAGCCCTGGCTGGGGGCAGGGCTGGGGTGAGTTAGTTTCTGTAGGGGAACCTGGAGGAGACAGCCTAGGAAAAGGGGCTGGAATTGAGGGGCCCAGTGTCCCCCATCTCAAGGGGGGCTGAGGCATCCTAGGCCCGGTTCCTGTAACCAGATTACATCTGTACTGCGCTGTGTCCTGGTGAAGCAATAAACTCCCTCTGTTCTACTGGCTGGTGGAGTCTGTTCAGGCCATTACGGGGGTGCAGGAGTGGGAAAACCCCAACATGCTGTCACATCATCTGCAGTAAAGGTGCATCACCCCTTGGCCCCCCTCCCCCCCCCACACACACTTCGGAATGGCCCAGCCTTTCTCCAGGACAGCCAAGCGCTCTCCTGTACTCTAGGGTACAACTCAGTCCCCCTCCCAGCCCGTTCCAACCCCCTGGCATATCAGGGCAGGACAGGAACACACTGCTCAGAAGGGGAGCTCTAGGGAGGGCTGGTAGGTGTGACACCAAGGCCCCCAGGTAGGGCTCAGACTGTAGTGGTCACATGGCAGGTCTCTAGGACTTAGAGAGGAAGAACCCAGCAGACCTCAAAGCCTGCTAAGGGCTCTGCCCACAAAGGCTGGGGGACTTCTGTCTGGGGGCTCTTTGGCTCAGATGTTCTACTTGGGTCAAAAGGAGGCAGAGGCAGTTGCCTGAGCAGCTAAGTGAATCCTTGGCAGGCTGTTTCAGGCCCTACCTATGTGCCACACTCCTGATCCCAACTGCCTGCGTCTGGGTGGGCCCTGCTAGCTACCCATAACAGCTGCCATTCCCTCGGCTGCCCAGAGTGGTGCTGGGCTACTCCAGGGACCATCCAGTGCGGAGCTGGGCCGTGCTGCTTCTCTGCTGCTTCTGGGTGTTGCTCGGCTCCCCCTCTGTAGCCTCCGTTCTACTCTGCCAGCTTCAGCTTTTGTGTGGTATCCGAGTCTGCCTCTTGTGGCGAGCCTGGCCTTTGATTTGCTGTTCCTCCAGGGTGGCACAAAATCTATCACCTTTACACCTTGTGAGCATGTTCCCCTCAGCTTCAGCCACACCCTTTCTTGCAGCTTCATTTAGTCTTCAGAAGATCAACCTGTGACATGACCATGGAGATCACTGCACTACCGCTGTTCCACAACTGCAAGAAACCATGTGCGAAGTGTGCTGAGTGCCATGTCAACGGGAACGTTCTGATGTGATGACTATGATTACCTTGTTTATGTCCATTATTTTTGAACTAGAACAGAATGGTGGGGCAGTGGGTACCAACTAACCAGGAAAACACGTTCCTGAGCCGGAGGCGGCCAATCAACACACAGATCTCCGCAGTAACGGCAAACACAGTCCTAAGAGATGGCTCAGAAAGACACTAACCTTTGAACACAAGAGCAGGATGAGGGGATAATGGATACGGATGTTTTGTTCAAAGAAACAGGAAGGAGGCTAAAGGGTAGAACACATGGAACGCAACATGCATCTTGTTTGTGTCAATGCACGAGAGGAGAAGTCACAGGAACGGCATGCTGATGCTGGCTGGGGACAGTATTCTGACTGCTGACTGAGCTGGTACCGTTATTGGGTTGGGACAAGTCTCACTATACCTGTGTCTGGAGCTGGGACACTAATTTTCACCATAAACTTGGCCGAGTGCCTTAGCCTCCAAATGGAGCCTGAGTCTTTCTTAGTAGCAACCCTGAGCTGTGCTGCATGGATAAGCCGTAGGCTCTCCCAGTGCCGTTGGCATCAGTCCTCCAGAAAGAGCTGCCCTGAACAGTTGTAACAACGCTCTGTGGCACTAGCAGCAATTCATATGGCACTGCAGTCGCTACAGAAAGGAAAATTAACAATCACAGCAGCACCTGGGAACTCTGGTGTAAATCAGGACACCACTGTGCTATCGGGGTGCTCATATGGAGCTAAGCATCACCCCTCTTTAGTGCTGGTATCCTTCCCAGCCCTGAGAAACAGGGACACCCTATAATAGCTATTGCAGAGAAAAGCGACCACTATTACAGACAGTCTAAGGGACTTGATCAAGGTCACATAGGAAGACTGTGACGGGCAGAGAACTGAACACAGGTCTCCTGAGCATGAAGCCAGACATTCACATGGGAAGAAAAAGTCCCTACCCGAAGATATTTCACTCTAAAAAGACAACACAGATGATGTGATTTATCTCCACTGCACAGAGAGGCAAGTGAGCCCCAGAGAATGAAGCTGAAGTTTTGAAAGGAAACCCAACCTGTGCCTGAAACACAAGGAGAGCTCTGCTCACGTTTCTCTACTACCCCGAGAAAACACTCGCAGAGCGTGAACTGCCTCATCCATAGTCGCTCAGCTTCAGCACCCAGCCCCTCTCACTGGCAAAAACCAGCATGTCAGAGATTACCCACAGGCAGGGAAAGACTCTGGAAACCGCACCCTCCTTCCAGTGGCTCAGCCCACTGTCAGAAGGGGACCCTGCAGCCACTAACTGCAGCCAGACCCAGACGCACAACTCTGGTACCTGCCGTTCCTGCCTGAGCCCTTCCGCTCACACCTCCGGCCAAAGCACAACATGGGCAAGATGGTGGGAAGCCCATTGAAACCTTGGCTGTCGGAAGAGCAGCACCATTGTTATGTCCCTGAACCTGCTTCTCCTGGGAGCGGGCATGGAGGGGACAGTGTCTCACACAGAAGCCAGGATTATTGGGGCACATACTCCTGACAGTGGGGGGCAGGAGCAATGAGGGACCCTAAACCAAACTGAACCCAACCCAGCTGCTCCAAAGCCCAACCTGTTTCTGATACCTGAGGGGACAGGAATCCTTACCCAGCCAGCTCACAGCCTCGTAATTCTCCTGCATCACGTCCCAGTAGAGGGCTCTCTGGCCTGGGTCCAGCAGGGCCCATTCCTCCTCAGAGAAATACACAGCCACCTCCTCGAAGCTCACCGGCTCCGCCACGGCCATTTCCTGTCCCTGGCGCCGCAGGCTGGGGGCTGAGCTGGAGACAGACCTGGGTGTTCTGCAACCTGGCAGGAGAAGAGCCTCATTGGAACGTATTGTAACAACAGATGTAGCACACAAGGAAACTGGCAGCAAAAAATGTGATGAGAAGTACAAATATACGAGTAAAATGCAAAATATTTGTATATACAATAAAGAGAAAAGCAAGGTGGGTACTTCAGTGGCTGCAGGACAGGGAATTACAGAAATACAGATTTTGGTTATAAGTGTGCAAGTATAAAATTATTTTCCAAAGTATTTCGGAGCTTTCACATTTAATAACCTGGCCGGTAGTGGAGACAAAATACAGGACTATGTAGCACTTTAAATACTAACAAGATGGTTTATTAGATGATGAGCTTTCATGGGCCATACCCACTTCCTCAGATCAAATAGTGGAAGAAAATTGTCACAACCATATATATCAAAGGATACAGTTAAAAAAATGAACACATATGAAAAGGACAAATCAAATTTCAGAATAGAAGGGTGATGTGGGGGGGAGGAAGGTAGATATCTGTGAGCTAATGGCATTAGAGGTGATAATTGGGGAAGCTATCTTTGTAATGGGTAAGATACGCAGGGTCTTTGTTGAGACCTCCTCATAGAGTGTCGAATTTTAGCATGAATGACAGTTCAGAGGATTCCCTTGCAAGTGCAGATTTGAAAGGCTTTTGCAGCAGGATGCAGGTGATTAAGTCGTTGAGACAGGGTGTGACGTAGTGGGGGTACCTGGCTGGTTTCTATGCTGCTGGCTCTGGGGTGGTCCCACTGGCTGCCGTGGGTACCAGGACCCAGCCAAACAGGATGAGTCACTATGCAAACCAGTGGCCAGACACCCCCCATGGAGAGGAACAAAGGAAGGTGGAATGCAGCCCTGGCTGGGGGGCAGGGCTGGAAGTTAGTGAGTTGGTTGCTGGCTGTCTGGGAGCATGGAGGAGAGCCTAGGGGAAGGGGCTGGAGTTTAGGGGCTCAGTCTCCCCCATCTCAAGGGGGCCTGAGGCATCCTAGCCCAGTTCCTGTAACCAAATTACATCTGTGCTGCGCTGTGCTGGAGGAGCAATAAACCACCCTCAATTCCACTGGCTGGTGCAGTCTGTTTGTGCCATTTCGGGGTGCAGGAGACGGGGAACCCCCAACGCGCCGTCACACTGGTGTCAGGAGTGGGATCCACTGCACCCCGTGGATGAAGCTCCCAGCGGCTAGCGACAAGGCGCCGTAGAAGCAAGAGCCCTGGAGCCAGGCATGCTTGAGGCAGAGCGAAGCGGTTCCCTGGAATCGTGGGGTGCTGCAGCACTAGACTGCTGAGTCTGCACCAAGAGGACCAGCGGGCAGATGGCCTACGCCCAACTCTTGAAGGCAGAGCTGGTGGGGCTGTGCAGAGAGAGGGGCTTGCCTGTGCGGAAAGCAACCAAGGCCCAGCTGATTACCCAGCTGGAAGAGAATGACCAGCCACAGGGCCAGGATCTTGTCCCCAGGGGAAGCAGCCAGACCCCCCCTGAGAGTGTGTCAGGCTCAGAGAGGGGGAGGAGCGCTGGAACCCAACGGAGAGATGAGACAGCATCTCCTGGGAGGCCTGCAAGCCGTAGCCCATCTAGGGCAGGGGCCAGCCAAGCAGAGCTGCGGCGGCTGGAGATCCAGCTGCGGATCAAGGAATTGGAAGTAGAGGACCGAGAGAGGGACCGCCAGGACCGAGAGAAGGAGCGCCAAGATCGAGAGAGGCAGCGACAGCATGAGCTGACCATGGCAGAGCGGAGAACCGGCGGGGCACCGGCTGCGCCAAGTGCGGATGGGCCCCAAGGTCCCAGGACTGCCAGACGCTTGGAGAGGCTCGTGGTGGCCCAATTGAAAGACGTGGGCGACATAGACGGATTCCTCAGTGCCTTTGAGAGGGCCTGTGGACTGCAACGGGTTCCCCCAGCTGACTGGCTGCAGGAGCTCATCCCCGCACTGAACCAGGAGGCGGCCGGAGTGCTCAGTCAGCTGGAGGACCTACAGCCAGGGGATTACAACCGAGTCAAGGAGGCCCTGCTGCACAAGTTCGGGCTGACCCCCGAGATGTACGGGAAGAAGTTCCCGGGGGTATAGAAAGGGCCACGGGAGACCTATGTGGACCTGGCCTCCCGCCTGGCGCAATACTGCCGCAAGTGGGTGTCTGGAGTCGGAGCCCCGACTGCAGAGGAGCTGCTCAAGCTGGTCATGATGGAGCAGCTCTATGAAGCGTGCCCACCCAAACTGAGGCTGTGTCTCAAGGACCGGAGACCAGAGAACCCCCAGGAGGCCGGGAGACTGGCGGATGAGTTCACGGAGAGCCGGTCCGGGTGTGAACGGGAGTCCCGGAGAGAAAGGGAACCGCGCAGAGACCGGATCTCGGCTGAGCGACGGAGGGAGTCAACTACGGGGCGAGACCAAGGAACAGGTCGTCTGTGCCCCAGAGAACCAGCCAGGGCCTGGACAGAGACAGCCCAAAGCCTAACTTGCCATCGCTGTGGGCAAAAAGGCCACAAGAGGGCTCAGTGCACCAGGTCCCAGGACCGGGGACTTTCCAGGGTTAACTGGCTGGGGCAGGAGGAAGGGCAGGCTGCCCCAGAGGCAGGGGCTGGCAGGCAAACCTCAGCTCAGAGAGAGGGGAAGGATGCTCAGTGCACCTCCCCTGGGAGGTCTGATTCTCAGGAGGCGGATTTCTCCGTGTACCAGGTGGGGGCAGGACGGCCCCTGCGGAGCGAGTGCCTCATACCCCTGGAGGTGGATGGTAGGAAGGTGACGGGCTTCTGGGACACGGGGGCGGAGGTGACTCTGGCCCGATCCGACATAGTGGCCCTAGAGCGGATACTACCCCACACCCAGCTGACCCTGAAGGGCATGGACGGGTCCCCGTTTAAGGTGCCTGTAGCCAGGGTGCATCTGAAATGGGGGGCAAAGGAAGGCTTCAAGGAAGTGGGGGTGCACCCGCACTTGCCCACCGAGGTGCTGATGGGGAATGACCTAGAGGAGTGGCCCCATGAATCCCAGCGGGCTCTAGCCACTACCCGGAGCCAGAGCCAGCGGGGGGCTGACAACCTGGGTCCAGGGAAGGACTCCTGGCAGCAGCCTCAGGGTCCCATCCCAGTGGACACGGGGTCCAGCCAGGCTGGGACTCCGGACCTAGGCAGAGGTGGGGGACAGGTCCCGATCCCTGCCTCAGCAGCTGAATTCCAGGCTGAGGTGCAGGCAGACCCCTCCTTGCAGAGGCTGAGGGACCAGGCTGGCCTCCGTGCAGCTCAGCCCCGGGGGAGAGGTGGCCAGGAGAGATTCCTGCAGGAGCGTGGACTCCTGTTCCGTGAATGGCTTCCCCCCAGGAAGGTGGGGGCATGGAGGGTCCAGCGGCAGCTGGTCGTCCCCCAAAAGTATCGCCTCAAGCTGCTGTATTTGGCCCATGACGTTCCCGTTGGGGGCCACCGGGGGATCCGGAGCACCCGGCTGAGGCTGCTCCAGCACTTCTATTGGCCGGGAATCTTTACAGCCGTACAGCGGTACTGCCAGTCCTGTGACTCCTGCCAGAGGGGCGGGAAGGCCCAAGACAGGAGGAAAGCAGCTTGGGGGTCTCTACCCCAGATAGAGGACCCTCTGGGTTTGCTGAGAGAGGTATGGGAGGGGAAGTCCTTCCTGGATGGAGCATCGGGGATGGAAGCCGCCCTGGCTATCCAGAGAAGGCTCGCTGGGCTCATGGCCCCGGCCTGAGAGACCCTGGCCAGAGATCAAGGCCAGCGGAAGGGTGGGTGTGACCCCCGAGGACAGGCCTGTGCCAGTCGCCCTGGAGTGGGGTGGCGAGTGGACGGAGGAAAGTCAGCTCATGTGGGGCCTCGCCACGGTCGGCCCGAGTCAAGGGGAGCACCCATGTCCCCAGGGCGGGTTCCCACGCAGAGGACCCGAACTTCCCTAGGTCATGAGCGGAGTGACCCTGCTCAGTTCGCTCTCGGAAGGGGGGAGAACTGTGACGTAGTGGGGGTACCTGGCTGGTTTCTATGCTGCTGGCTCTGGGGTGGCCCCACTGGCTGCCGTGGGTACCAGGACCCAGCCAAACAGGATGAGTCACTATGCAAACCAGTGGCCAGACACCCCCCATGGAGAGGAACAAAGGAAGGTGGAATGCAGCCCTGGCTGGGGGGCAGGGCTGGAAGTTAGTGAGTTGGTTGCTGGCTGTCTGGGAGCATGGAGGAGAGCCTAGGGGAAGGGGCTGGAGTTTAGGGGCCCAGTCTCCCCCATCTCAAGGGGGCCTGAGGCATCCTAGCCCAGTTCCTGTAACCAGATTACATCTGTGCTGCGCTGTGCTGGAGGAGCAATAAACCACCCTCAATTCCACTGGCTGGTGCAGTCTGTTTGTGCCATTTCGGGGTGCAGGAGACGGGGAACCCCCAACGCGCCGTCACACAGGGTCCTTTCTGGTTGAAATGGCAAGAAACTGTTTTTTCATTGTGATCCTGTCTAATATCTGTTTTGTGGATATCTTTTCATATGTGTTCATTTTTTAACTGTATCCTTTGGTATATATGGTTGTGACAATTTTCTCCCACTATTTGATCTGAGGAAGTGGGTCTGGCCCACGAAAGCTCATCATCTAATAAACCATCTTGTTAGTCTTTAAAGTGCTACATAGTCCTGTATTTTGTCTCAGCTACACCAGACTAACACGGCTACACTTCTATCACTGGCCGGTAGTGAACGTTCAGGAAGCAAAATCTACCCAAGTGGCCGGCGATGTGAGAAAGCACCAGGCTGTGGGTGACCGTATTTCCCTATGTTGGAGACTGGACACCTGGTAAAACGACTCTTATTCAAGTGAGCTCAGCGGCAGTCCATCAGAACTGAGCAGCACAAAGGTTCAAATTAACATCAAATCCCTGTTAAGCATAATGACTGTAGCTGGCGCATTCTTATCTTTAAGGCTTTAGGATTCAAAAGGGAAGGGGTACACATCCCCCCCCGACACACACACACATATGCTCGGGGGTCTGACAGCACTGACATGGAATGTTAAGTATCAGTTAATTGAATAGTCGAGTAACCTCAAGAATTCGTATGAGTCGCTCGACTATGCTATAGTCCCTGGAGGTGGGCCGGCAGCCAGCGTGTTCCAACCTTCTCCCAAAGAGCCCCGTACGACACCACGCTGCTGCCACTCCTGCATATCAGAGGCAGTAGTACAGAGTCATACTGATCTGAGAGAAGAGCCAGTTTAAAAAGCAGCCCTCCTCGTGGCCCAGCTGCCTGTTGCCCTCGGCTGGTACCGCTGATAAAGTAGCACGGGGTGATAGCAGCCCCTGAGCTCTCAGCCCTGTCTCCTAACACACTTTAAATGCAGAGACACAGCAGGGGTAGGTCTCAGATCCATTTCAAGCCAGGACTCACCAGCCTGCTAAAAAAGTTACTGGAAAGTATGTGGCTGTGTCTAGACTGGCCAGTTTTTCCAGAAAATCAGCCACTTTTGCGTAAAAACTTGCCAGCTGTCTACACTGGCTGCTTGAATTTCCACAAAAGCACTGACGATCTCATGTAAGATTGTCAGTGTTCTTGCGGAAATACTATGCTGCTCCTGTTTGGGCAAAAGTCCTTTTGTGCAAAACTTTTGCGCAAAAGGGCCTGTGTAGACAGCTCAGATT
Organism: Pelodiscus sinensis; assembly: GCF_052426305.1. NCBI lineage: Eukaryota > Metazoa > Chordata > Testudines > Trionychidae > Pelodiscus > Pelodiscus sinensis. The sequence goes on from NC_143070.1 coordinate 33,044,120, forward strand.
TGTTTTCATCAAAAAGGCCCGATCGCAAAAATGGCGATTGGGACTTTTTTTTGCGGAAAAGCGCATCTAGATTGGCACGGACGCTTTTCGCAAAAGGTGCTTTTCCAGAAAAGCGTCCGTGCCAAACTAGACACTCTGTTCCGAAAATGCTTTTAATTAAACTTTTCCGTTAAAACCATTTCCGGAAAACCATGCCAGTCTAGACGTAGCCTCTGTATGTGTGGGTGGGGTAGGGAAAGTATGTTGTCTATAGCATTAACCTATACGTTTTTGCTGAATTGGTTAACTGACTAGACTATTACAGCTCTAGAACTGAATCTGGTGCTGTCCTCTGAGCCAGTCTGGTAAAGAGGGAGGACACTGTCTGGGGCAGCCACTGGACCCCCCACTTCCTATTTGTGGGCGGGCAGCTGGGTAGCAGGGATCTGGCAGCGGCAGGACTCACCAGCTGATAGGGAGGGAGACAGAAACTATGGGACAATTTTAAAGAACAGCCGGGCTTGAATCTAGCCCTGTCCCTTTAGCCTGGGATGTCTGCTCCCTAACTAGAGTGCTAGGCAGGAGACAAAACAACAGCTTTCATAGGCAAGCCCCAGCTGCTGAATCTCACCCCTTGGGCAGCATCCACCTCTCAAGAAGGAAAGGGGCATCTTCTCCAGGCACTGGCCACCCACACAGTGCTGGGAAGTGGGTGCTGTCCCCTCTCCTCTGTTTTTCCAAACACTGCAAATACCCCCTGCCCTTGGGTATTTTTTCCTGGCAGGGCCCGGATCTTATTCTTAATCCTGCCACCTGTCCATAGGCATGCCCACAGGGTGTGCCCAGGCACACCCTAATGTTTCAAAGGTCCACTAAGGAACGGACACTGCGCCGGGTTTGCCACGCATGCGTGGTCAAAACCGGCGGGTCTTAGGATCCCATGGAAAGAGACAGCAGGGACCAGCAACATAACCCTGCCTCCCAGGCAAGCGAGGTAAGTGTAAACCCCAGGCAGGAAGGTGGGAAGAGTGTCCCGGGCAGGGGATTGGGAGCAGCAAGGCTAGCCCAGGGGTTGGCTCGGCTCGGGAGCAGCGCAGCTGGTGTGGGGGGGGTCGGGTCAGGAGCAGCGTGGCTGGCACGGGGGATTGAGAGGGGCTAGCCTGGCCTGGGGAGGGGAGGAGAGGGGGCAGCGCGGCTGGCCCGGAGTCAGGGGAGCCTGGGGGCAATGCAGCTGGCCGGGAAGGGAGTGCCTGGGGTTGGGAGCAGCGCAGCTGGCCTGGCCCGGGCAGGGGAGTGGGAGGTCAGGGGCAGTGCGGCTGGCCCGGGGAGGGAGGGAGGGAGGGCCCGGGGTCGGGGGCAGCGCATCTGGCCCTTACCCCCCCAGAGCTGCTTCCCATCCCTCTTCCTCCCACCTTCCAGATTGCACCCCACCTTCCAGTCATTCCCCGTCACCGCCAGGCTTCAGTCTGGCACCCAGTCGGAAAACCAGGAAATACCAGACATTGCATGTGTCGGGTATTTTCTGGATTTTTTTTTTTAAACCAGACAGAGGGCCCAAAAACTGGACTGTCTGGTAGATAACCGGACACCTGGCAACCCTATGAGTCAGACCTGGTGCAGGCACCAGGTGATGGGGACTGCCAGAACTTTGGGAACCCCTTAAAAGGAGGATGAGAAACCTAATACAGACAGTAGGGAGAGCACCAGAAGGGTGACCCTAGAACTCTGTTACAGACCAGGTGGCGGCTGCTGGAGGAAAAGGGAAAAATAGGGGGAAAGGGACAGAGAGGAAGGGGCTTGTGCTGAGGGGAGGGGGGCAGGGCAGAAGAAGAAAGGAGAAGGCACCACGGGACAGGGTGGAGGAGAGAGACAAATGTCAGGGGGACAAGTGGAGACAATGAGGAAAAGGGCAGGAGGGGAGGTGTCAGTGGGAGGGGGACAGGATGATGCTAGGAGAGGGGAAGGGCTTGGGGGGCTAGAGGGGAGAAGGGGAGGTGCTGGTATTACAGAAACCTGGTGGGATGGGATGCATGATTGGAATATTGGTATGGAAGGGTACGACTTGCTCAGGAAGGACAGACAGGGAAAAAAGGGAGGAGGGGTTGCCTTGTATATTAAAAATGTACACACTTGGACTGAAGTGGAGATGAACGTAGGAGATAGCTGTGTAGAGAGTCTCTGGGTTAAGCTAAAAGGGGTAAAAAACAAGGGTGATAGCATGCTAGGAGTCTACTACAGGCCACCTAGCCTGGTGGAAGAGGTGCATGAGGCCTTTTTTAAACAATTAACAAAACTATCCAAAGCCCAAGATTTCGTGGTGATGGGGGACTTCAACTATCCAGACATATGTTGGGAAACTAACACAGCGAGGCACAGGCTATCCAATAAGTTTCTGGACTGCATTGGAGACAACTTTCTGTTTCAGAAGGTTGAAAAAGCTACCAGAGGAGAAGCTGTTCTGGATTTGGTTTTAACAAATAGGGAGGAACTAGTTGAGAACTTGAAAGTGGAAGACAGTATAGGGGACAGTGACCACGAAATAAGAGAGTTCATGATCTTAAGGAAAGGTAGAAGGGAGACCAGCACAATTGAGGTAATGGATTTTAGAAAGGCAGATTTTGATAAGCTCAGAGAACTTGTAGGTAAGGTCCCATGGGAAGCAAGACTGAAGGGAAAAACAACTGAGGAGAGTTGGAAGTATTTCAAAGGGATGTTGTTAAGGGCCCAAAAGCAAACAATTCCGCTGTGTAGGAAAGATAGAAAATATGGCAAAAGACCAGCTTGGCTTAACAAGGAGATCTTGCATGATCTCAAAATAAAAAAGGAGTCCTATAAAAAATGGAAACTAGGACAACTAACAAAGGATGAATATAGGCAAGCAACACGGGAATGCAGGGGCAAGATTAGAAAGGCAAAGGCACAAAATGAGATCAAACTAGCTACAGGCATAAAGGGAAACAAGAAGACCTTTTATAAATACATTAAAAGCAAGAGGAAGACCAAGGACAGGGTAGGCCCACTGCTTAGTGAGGAGGGAGAAGCAGTAACAGGGAACTTGGAAATGGCGGAGATGCTCAATGACTTCTTTGTTTCGGTCTTCACCGAGAAGTCTGGAGGTGTGCCTAACATAGTGAATACAAGCAGGGAGAGGGTAAGTTTAGAAGATAGGATACACAAAGAACAAGTTAAAAATCACTTAGGAAAGTTAGATGTCAGCAAGTCACCAGGTCCTGATGAAATGCATCCCAGGATACTCAAGGAGCTGATAGAGGAGCTATCTGAGCCTTTAGCTATGATCTTTGAAAAATCATGGCAGACAGGGGAGATTCCAGAAGACTGGAAAAGGGCAAATATTGTGCCCATCTATAAAAAGGGGAATAAGAACAACCCAGGAAACTACAGACCGGTCAGTTTAACATCTGTCCCAGGGAAGATAATGGAGCAGGTAATTAAGGAAATCATATGCAAACACTTGGAAGGTAATAAAGTGATAGGGAATAGCCAGCATGGGTTTGTGAAGAACAAGTCATGCCAAACTAATCTGATAGCTTTCTTTGATAAGATAACGAGCCTTGTGGATAAGGGAGAAGCGGTGGATGTCATATACCTAGACTTTAGTAAGGCATTTGATACGGTCTCGCATGATATTATTATTGATAAACTAGGCAAATATAACTTAGATAGGGCCACGATAAGGTGGGTGCATAATTGGCTGGATAACCGTAGTCAGAGAGTTGTTGTTAACGGTTCTAAATCCTGCTGGAAAGGGATAACAAGTGGAGTTCCTCAAGGGTCTGTTTTGGGACCCGTACTGTTCAATATCTTCATCAATGATGTAGATATTGGGATAGAGAGTACGCTTATTAAGTTTGCAGATGATACCAAACTGGGTGGGGTTGCAACTTCTTTGGAGGATAGGGACATAATTCAAAATGACCTTAGCAAGTTAGAGAAATGGTCAGAGGTAAACAGGATGAGGTTTAATAAAGAGAAATGCAAAGTGCTCCACTTAGGAAGGAACAATCAGTTCCATACATACAAGATGGGAAGCGACTGTCTAGGAAGGAGCATGGCGGAAAGGGATCTAGGGGTCATAGTGGACCACAAGTTGAATAGGAGTCAACAGTGTGATGCTGTTGCAAAAAAAGCAAATATGATTCTAGGTTGTATCAACAGCTGTGTTGTAAGCAAAACTCGTGAAGTCATTCTGCCGCTCTACTCTGCACTAGTTAGGCCTCAGCTGGAGTACTGTGTCCAGTTCTGGGTGCCACATTTCAAGAAAGATGTGGAGAAATTGGAAAGAGTACAGAGAAGAGCGACAAGAATGATTAAAGGTTTAGAGAACATGACCTATGAAGCCAGGCTTCATGAACTGGGCTTGTTTAGTTTGGAAAAAAGAAGATTAAGGGGGGACATGATAGCGGTTTTCAAATATCTAAAAGGGTGTCACAAGGAGGAAGGAGAAAATTTGTTCCTCTTGGTTTCTGAGGACAGGACAAGGAGTAATGGGCTTAAAGTGCAGCAGGGGAGGTTTAGATTGGACATTAGGAAAAAATTCCTAACTGTCAGGGTGGTCAAATATTGGAATAAATTGCCAAGGGAGGTGGTGGAATCTCCCTCTCTGGAGATATTTAAGAACAGGTTAGATAGACATCTGTCAGGGATGGTCTAGACAGAGCTTGGTCTTGCCCTGAGGGCGGGGGGCTGGACTCGATGACCTCTCGAGGTCCCTTCCAGTCCTATGATTCTATGAAAGCTTGAAAAACGGGGTGGGCATGAGGAAGGCAGGGATGGAGCAAGGCATGTGTGAGGGACAGGGGCATGAGGGGAACGGTGGCAGAGGGTGGTGAGGGGGTGGGCATGAGGAGAAAAGAGAGCGACAGGGGCAGTGAGGGAAGGGAGAGGCACCAGGAGGGTGCAGGGCTAAGGAAAGGTGCAGGTGCCAACGGATTCTGGGGGTGAAGCAGAAGGGCAGATGCGTGCAGGGGAGGGACCAGCACCAGAGGAGAGAGGCAGGGCAGGTGTGTAGAGGCAGAGAGAAGGGCTGGTGGAGGGGGGCAGGTCTCAGGAAGGCTGAGGGCAGTGAGAAGGGCAGGAGTCAGGACAGCAGAGATGGATGAGGGGTTGGGGGCGGGAAGAGGCAGCAGGCACCAGGGGAGCTGATGGAGCAAGGGGTGGAGACATGGCAGCAGAGGGGAAAGGTAGAGGTTTATAAGATAGGTATTCATAACTTGGGTGCCACAGTGACACATTCAAATAAGCCACAAACTCAGTACTGGTGCACAACACAAAGGCTATGTCTACACTCGCAGCTTCTTGCGCAAGGGTTCTCGTGCAAGAAATCTTGCACAAGAAAACATCCACACTGCCATGTGCACGCTGTGCTTTTGTGCAAGAGCTCCCATGGCAGTGCGGACGCTCTCTTGCACAAGAAAGCTCCGACAGCCATTTTAGCCATAGGGCTTTCTTGCGCAAGAAATCCCTGCTGAGCGTCCACACTGCCCTCTTGCGCAAGAGGGCTTACACCTGTTAAAAAAGAGTGTAGCTCTTGTGCAAGAAGCCCTCTCTTACCACACGGTACTGTAAATTTCCTTGCACAAGAGCAGGCGGGCAGTGTGGACGCTCTGCAGATTCTTGCGCAAGAACGGCCATACTTGAGCAAGAAACCGTGAGTGTAGACATAGCCAAAATGTATTGTGCTCATGGGAAGAGAGTCTTAAAGGGAACACTTCCCCCAGCCTCTCCGCCCCCGAGGTAATATCACACACCTTGGGTTAATGCAATCGCAGGATAGTTGCATGAGGGGGGTTTGGTGAGGGCCAAATCAATCCCTATTGGTAAGAGGATGGTGGGAAAAGTCCTTGGGGGGGGGTGGTCACATGACACCTTTTATTTCCAGTCTCATGTCCATATTGCCCTGAAAGTATTACCTCCAGAGGCATGCCTAACGGGAGTTGGGGGTCAAAGTACATTTTTTAAAAAATTCTTTGGGTGCACACCCTAGTGAAATGTGCTGCACACGCCTGTCCCAATTTTACCCTTTGGCGCCTCTCTTGGTCATGCACCCACACACTCAGTTTGGCCCCAGCAGACTTTGCCTCCCCTTTAAAAAAACAAACAAACATGAGCGGGGCAGGGTGGGGGGAACCTTTTGCGGGCAGGGGCATTGAAGCGAGAGGCAAAACGAAACAAACTCCCAAAAACCTCCCACGTTGGCCCGGACGCCTCCCGTTCACCACACCCCAGGGCGGCCCAACCTAGTAGATTTTGTGGTGCAAAGAGTGGAGGGGGGGGGGCGGGGTCTAGAAAGCCAGGGCAGGCTCCCCAAGACTGGAGAGTTCCCTGAGCTGAGTTCCAGGCAGGCCAAGGGCCATGTCCGGCCCGCGGGCCGTGGGTGTCCGGCCCCTGCCTGCCAGCGCGAGCCAGGCCGCTGGGCGCATGCGCCGAGCAGGGATTCTCCGGCCCTAGAGCCAGGCTGGGTTTCCCCGCGCCCCGCCCTGGCCCAAACTGCCCCACGGGCCGGTTTGCAAGCCCCCCTCCCCCACGCGCGGTCAGTGCGGCCCCGAGCAGCCCCCGCCCCGCACGCACCGGGCCCCAGCAGCTGGTCTCAAAGTTCGACCCTGCTTGGAGCATGCGCAATAGCCGCGGCTGAGGCCGCTGCCCTCACTCTTCGCGCAGGCGCAGAAAGGGGCGGGGAACTGCTTCAGGGCTGGCGCGGGACCGGAGACACCCAACCGCTGCGCACGCGCGGTTTGAACCCCCCCCCCCCATCTGCCCCAGCAGCGGCTCTCAGGGTTCGCTCCCCCTCCCGCCCCTTTTGGAACCGCGCGCGGGCCCGTGATCCGGAGAGTGCGGGCAGTCGCGGCTACTGCGCATGCGTTCCCAAGGGGGAGCCCCGGCTGCCTCCTCAAGTGGCGAATTCTGAGGGGTCCGAGACTCACCGCGCCGCTACTTCCGCTTCCGGGCAGCTCCGGTGTTGGGGCGGGGGGGGTCCTGACACCTGCCTCTCGGCGCTTTGGGGACAACGGCCCCGGCTGCCTTCTCAGAGCCGTTACTCACCGCGCCGCTACTTCCCTTTCCGGGAAGGGGAAGGGGAGGGGGAGCGGAGGAGCAGAACGCGGCGAGGCGGCGCCGGGCGGGTAAATCGCTGCGGGGGGGGAGGGGCGCTCTTGGCGGCGCGCGTTGGCGGTTGGGGGCAACGGCTCCAACTGCCACGCGGGGGTAACGGTCGGGCGGCGCGCGGGGACAATGGTCGGTCGCTCCCCGATGCTCCCGCCAGGCTGGAGGGCGCGCAGAGGGGCTGTGAGGGGGCTGCAGAGTGTGCGGGGGAGGGGCATGAGCGTGAGGGGTGCAGAGATGGGGGGCAGGTGGCTCAGGGCCCTGGGGAGACCCTGGCGGGGGAGCGAAGCTTTGGGGGATTTGGGGGTTTTAATTCTGACTTTTTTGTATCCTCAGTGCTGGTGCCTCAGGCCCCCCCCCCGGACCTGCCCCCCCATTGGAAGTGACCCGGCCCCGGTCCCCCAGCCCAGAGGCAGCCATGGCTGCAGAGAGCCCCGTGGAAAGTGTCCGGGAGGAAGCGCCGCGTCCCGTCTGCCTGGAGGATTTCACAGCCCCTGTCGCTCTGGAGTGTGGGCACAATTCCTGCCAGGCCCCCCCCAGCCCTCAGGGCAGAGACACTGAGCAGCAGGGACCCCTCCGGCCCAACCGACGGCTGGTAAACGTGGTGGAACTAGCCAAGCCGCTGAGTTTCCAGGCAGCACAGAGAGCAAGATGGGACGGGGTGTGCGGGGAGCACCAGGAGGCTCTGAAGCTGTTCTGTGAAGAGGCTCAAACTCCCATCTGTGTGGTGTGTGACAGATCCCAGGCTCACATGATGGTGTCCTTACAGGAAGCTGCCCAGGAGTACAAGGTACCGAGTTACTTTGTCCAGTATAATGGGAAATAACATTGGGATTTAACTGAAGGCTAATTTCACTGATTGTTACCTGCCACGGCTCTTTAAAGCCTTTATGGTAGAAGAGATGCTGTAAAAAGTAAATATTTTGGCTTTGTGGCAACTTGCGTCAAGTTTTTTACAGATGTCTGTTGTGGGAAATGTGTCTCTGAGGCTGCGAATCCTGAAACCCAGCCCTCACGGATGACAGGAGGGGTTTTAACATAAGGGAAAGTGTTAACAATCAGAGAAGCAAAATACAGGACTATGTAGCAATTTAAAACCTAACAAGGTGGTTTATTAGTCATTTGATCTGAGGAAGTGGGTCTGGCCCACGAAAGCTCATCACCTAACAAACCATCTTGTTAGTCTTTAAAGTGCTACATAGTCCTGTATTTTGCTTCAGCTACACCAGAGTAACACGGCTACATTTCTATCACTAACAATCAGAGAGGTTTAGAGAAGTGTTTCTCAACCAGTGCTCTGAGTACCCTTAGGAGTACTTGACCGAAATCTGGGGGGGGGTACCTCAACACAACTGAAATTTGGAGAGAATTGAATTTTTGTTTTAAGTTTTACAATGCTTTATTATTTTTGTAATTCTTACACCCCAAAATTTCATTGCCTGCCCTGCTACAATTAAGTTATTTAAACAAAAATATGTTGCAATGGTAGAAAAAAAATTGTGTCTGAAAACTGCAGGTACTGGGGGTACTTTTTTTTTTAAAGGGGTACTTCATTAAAAAAAAAAAAAACAAGTTGAGAGCTCCTGTGATGTAAACCAGTGTTTGAAGGCCAGTCTTTGGGAGTGAGCTGCCTAAGGACTGGAGAAAAGGAGGTTACAAGCTGTTACTGATTGGCTGAAAAGCAGTAGTAATCTATCATTTGTCTTATAGACCCACAATGGAATCAGGGCTCTGCACAATGCCTAGTAAGGGACAGTCTCTGGCCTGAGCAGGTCACAATCTAGTTACACAAATGTTGGGAAGGGAAAATGGGGCAGCAATTTCCTTATGGTCACCAAGCACGTCAGTGAGTTTTGCCCAGAACCCTGCTCTCTCTAGGCTCAGTCCGAGACTACACTAAACACTAAGCTGCACTCCCCCCCTGCCTCTCTGCATCACTGAACAATGATGAAGTGTAGCCCTTAGGAGGGAAAGACGCCTTGCTACAGGCCTCAGGCCCAGCAGGGAGAGCAAATTTCCCACTGAGATGCTGAACTCCTGGGCTGCTGTATGAGGGGTTAAAGTTTGACTGGGTTGTAGCCAGAGTTCAAACTGGTTAACTGAGGAGCTAATGCTTATTGGTGCCAGTTACTGGTTAAACTCCCTGCTGTCCCTGGCAGTGCCTGCTTACCCCAGCAAGGAATGTCTGTCTGGAGCTGCTAGGAGTTCCCACCTGCCGGCAGACTTGATGCCCACCCCTGGCAGACTCCACAAGAGAGCTCTGTCCCCAAGAGAGACCATGTCTACTACTGATCCTGTCTGTCAGCGGATTTAAAAAAAACTGTAATGGATTAAATTGTAATCAGTACCTTAGTATTTTTAACCCTTTTTACCTCCCTAATCCCCACCTGCATCATTCTTTATGAAGGTGCCACCACCAATCCGTCCCCCACCCTCACAGGTGTCGTGCTGCATCCGCAGTCTCCTCCTGTCCGTTTTTCAATGGACAAAGCCATGTCCACGGCTGAGTCCCTGCCAGACAGGGACAGAGCTCCACGAAACTGGGACTATCTTAGAGACAAATATATAGGCTCCCAAAATTTCATGGATTTACCCTGGTGCTTATTTCTGTTTCTTCAGGAAAAATTGGAGGCCCATTTGAAGACTCTGAGGGAAGAGAGAGAAAAGCTGCTGGGAAGGAAAATGACAGCAGATGGGAAAAGCCAGGAGTATCTGGTAGGTGTCTGTGGTAATGAACCATGAAGGACTGGCAGTGGGCGGGCTGTGTTCGGAGGCAGACTCCTGTGTGGCCTGGTGAGGTTGGGCTTGTCTGTGTCTCTCTTGCATCATGGATTGCTGGGTTAGATCCTTGTGTAGACAAGCCCTGAGCTTCCATGTCAGTGGATGAGTTAATATCCAGCTGTCGTGGCTGTGACGTAGTGGGGGTACCTGGCTGGTTTCTATGCTGCTGGCTCTGGGGTAACCCTCACTGGCTGCCGTGGATACCGCGGCCCAGGAGGACAGGCCATGAGTCATTATGTAAAGAGGGTCTCAACTTGTCTGACCAGCCACCCCCCCATGGCGAGGGACAAAGGAAGGTGGAATGCTGCCCTGGCTGGGGGGCAGGGCTGGAGGAGAGTTAGTTAATTGCTGTCTGGGAGCATGGAGGAAGCAGCCTCAGCAACAGGCTGGGGGGTTTAGAAGCCGAGACCCCCTCCCCCATATCAAGGGGGGCTGAGGCATCCTAAACCTGCCCTGTAACCTGATGACATCTGTGCTGTGCTGTATCTTGGAGAAGCAATAAACCACCTCTATTCTACTGGCTGGTCGAGTCTGTTTGTGCCATTTCGGGGGTGCAGGAGGTGGGGGACCCCCAACGCGCCGTCACAGTGGCTTTCCCAGAAATCTTCGCCAAGGGCACAGAATGTCCCCGTGAAGGGCTGTCTGCTCACTTAGTGCATTATTACGTTTACTTCTTTTTCCTTCCTGGGTATCTGCTTTGGGTCTGAAATTCCCAGCACCCATGAATAACACAACCTGCTGCCTATGACAGCCATGGGGACATCCCTTTCAAAGGGATACAGGGCCAGAGAAGATCCTGGGAGAGATACCACTGTCTAGTACCCAAAGAGTAAACTCAAATATCACAAATATTAGGGTTTTCCAAGAAGTTCTCCCTACTGTGCACTCAGCTCCCCTTGAAAGGGCCCCGGGGCTCCATCCATGTCCCTGACCAGCCCTTTCCCTGTTTTCATACAGAAATGGACCCACGCAGAGAGGCAGATGATTGTGGCCGAGTTTCAGCAGCTGCGGCAGTTCCTGGAGGAACACGAGCGACTCCTGCTGGCCCAGCTGCAGACGCTGGATGAGGAGGTTGGGAGGCTCCAGACTGACACTGTCAGGAAACTCTCTGCACAGATTTCCCATCTCAGCGAGCGGATCAGTGAGCTGGAGGGGACGTGTCGGAAGCCAGCAAGTGAATTCCTGCAGGTGAGACTGAGGTGTAACTCCATGTGCAGTGCTGACGTGTGAGTTGTGCTTTGCAGAGTTACAGGCGCAGAGCTATTAGAGATGGCAACGCCCCATTCGTTCAGGGGGTCCATGGACCTGGGGCCAGGTCAGAGTCCCTCTTTCCATGTTTACAAAATCCCTTCTCTGAGGCCCCTGTGTGTGTCCAATGGGGCTGAGATTCTTTTCTGTCTCTTTTCTCTAGGACGTCAGAAACACCTTGACCAGGTAGGTGGCTCTCGTTCATCTCTCAGTGCACAGCGCAGGGAAAGGGCTTGGAGCTGATGTTAGCACCACATCTCCCCAGGGCTGTACAGCCTGATGTTGGATACAAATATCTCCGACTCATTTAATTCTGAAGGTCTCACCCTTGCACAATAGACTCTGGAATTCTCCATTCAGGGTGCTGTCTGACGTTAACTATTTCCTGGAGCTGTCACCTCACTGGGGACTGTCTGCCTCAGGACTGTGGGACTGGAACATGGGCCTGTCACTGCTGGGCACTAGGCACATTCAGCCCAGGGAAGCAGGGGACCAATAGTCTGTCCCACCCAAGAGCTGTTTGGAGACCTGTGTGGAAGGAGCTGGGGAGGGGGGGAGCTAGAGTCTCAGTCTAGTCCCTAGTGGGCAGATTCCTTCAGCCTTTCCCGTGGGAACCTCCTGTCCTTCAGCACCTGGAGGCCAAGGAGTGAGTTGGCCATGAAGACTCAATTCCCCTTTAGTCCCCCAGCCAGTCTCCCCAGGCCAGAGGTGAAGAACAGTAATGCGATCTTTCAGGGGAAGGTTGCACGCCCTTGGACTGTGTTGCCCCAGCTCTCAGGCTGGGAAAATTGGAGGAATTCTAACTCCAGACCTGTTAGAGCTGAGACATACTTGCCAGAACTTCTCATCAGTAAATGAAATACAGTCACATGGAATTGTTTCTGTCCAGGTATGAGATGGGGCAGTTCCAGCTGCCAGAGGAGATTTCCCCTGAACTGGAAGAACAAGTCAGAGGTTTCTCCCAGAAAACGATTGCTCTGTCAGAGACTCTGAGGGAGTTCAAAGGTACCTAGAGGGGATGGAGAAAGTGGTTCATGTATCTGAGACTATTGAATCTGGCCTCCGAAGCCAAACTTCCCCTGCCTCAATTCCCACGTGGAGAATGACAGCCCCATCACACTGCTCTCCTTAGAGACACTGAGCGAACAGACCCAACTGCTTGTAGAGAGAGCCAGGGGTTTGCAAACTCTGAACCTCCCATTCAGATATCAAAATGGCTAAAGTTACTGTGATGGCCACGTGTCCCACCACCACAGCTCCAGGTTATGATAAGAGGCAGTAAGTGAATGAGAAACCAAGTGGGAGGGGGTGAGGAGGGAAAAGTAAATCTCACTTACAGCTTGTCCCTCCTGGGACGGGTGTGAGGCTGCAGGGATGTTGGATTCATAGCTGGGAGGTGCCCAAGTGAGAGAGGAAATGAGTTTCAGACTCTTTCATGCTAAACACCTGAGTGTGTCTGTCTGGTCTCTGATACAATTGAAATGCAGAGTTCAGAGAGGGGACATGGTTATAAATAGGAGAGCTGTAATCTCACCTCCCTTATCTCTTCCCCCTCCAGACACACTGCCCTCGGCACTGGAGAGCGCAAGAGGAAAATCCCTGGGAGCTTTTAGACAAGGTGAGTTGTTTGCAGGTGGAGAGTCTTTAAAAATTCCTGTGAAAACATCATCATGGGATTGTCATTAAAATTACCAACCACACCCAGCGACCACGGCACACAGCCCTAAATCTCACCCACTGATCAGTGAGGACACCCGGGGCACTGGATTGGGGACCTGCGGACACTTGGAGAAACACTGGTCTCCGGGGTGTGATGCTAAAGGGGTGAAATTAAAGCACGCAACAGACGTCACCTGCAGGCTCAGATTTCACTGCTCAGTTTCAATATGGGGTTGGTTTCAAACCATAAGTAGGCTGAAAGGCTAAGAGAGCTGACTGGCTTCCACGGTATCAGTCTGTTCGTGGCTAGACACTGCTGGATCCCCAAGGGCTGTTCACTGTAGTGCAGGCCTGGGCAAAATACAGCCCACGGGCCGGATCAATACCACCAAGCCATCGAATCCAGCCCATAGATGCTGGGGGGGGGGAGTCATGGGCTGGTTCTGTGCTTGCCACGCCCCATCTGCTAGCTACTCATAAAGCCGAGAGGAGGGGGAAAGGATTCAGGCACTGCGTCCACCTGCAGGACAATCTCATTGGCCGGATTCTGGCCAGAAATGAAACATCACACCCCCGCCCCTCCAGCTCGTTGTTGTTCATACTCATGCATGGCCCTGCAGCCTATGCAAGGGTGCTGCCTGAGAGAGATGCTTGGCTGCTGGCCAGGAGTCACTCGGGTAAGTCTCCTAGCTAGAACTTGCCTTTGGCACCGCAACTTCTCCCTTCCCCTCCTAATCTCTGCCCCCCACTCCACATACCCAAACTGTGTCCTCCTCTTGCAGCTATGTATGCAAGAGCTCTGTGGTGAGAAACCCACAGCCCCTTATTTGTCCACTCAGCTACTTCTGTAAAGTTCCTTGAAATATTTAATGAGTAGTTGGCTAATCCAGTGCCCCAGGTCACACCTGCTTCTCTTCCCCAAACTCCCTCCCAGACCCCTCTCTCCCTCCTGCATCCCAACCCTTACCCCAAGCTTCCTTCTGCTCCCAATGCCCATCCCAGAATTAATGCACTTCCTCTATTAGTGTCATGGAAGAGTGCAACTCAACCACTTTCCAAAATCTTGGAGTGCCCCCCCCAATCAAAATGAGTTGCCCACCCCTAGTCTAGTGGCTATGGCTCAGTGAGAGCCAATAAGTCTGGCTTCAGCTTTGAGTATTTCAGACTAGAAAAGAGGCACAAATGTTTGATAGGGAAGCGGATTAGCTGCTGAAACAAATGAACGAAGAGCTTGTGGATTCTCCCATCTCTTGATGTCTTCAAATCACTGGGGGACTTTCTAGAAAATACACTGGGGGGAAACAGCTTTGTGCCTGGGTAAGTGGACTAAGTGCAGTGGCTTGTGCCACAGAGGAGGTCAGACTGCATGAATCCACAAATTTAAAAATCTCATCCTGCAAACACTCAGCACACGTGTTTAATAATATGGTCTGAATGGTCATGTTAACTTCATTTCATCTCTGTTCTGGGTCAGATGAGACAACCATAATTTGTGCTGCAAATCAATGAATAAAGACTACGGGTTTTAAATACAGCAGCCTAAATTTAATCTAGGTCCATGTTCAGGTGGGTGAATATATGGTTTATCGGAAACACTGGGTGCTGAGAACTGAATCTCATTGTTACCGGCACAGTTTTGTTGAAATTCAAGCCAGGTACGGAAAGAAATGAATATAGATTTGGGATCTAACTTGAAGGTGCTGTTTATGGAATATCAAGACTCAAACTTTTGCTCATAGTGGCAGAGTCTAGAACGGGGATCACCAGGGACGGTGTCTGGGAAGAACGGGGATCACCAGGGACGGTGTCTGGGAAGAACGGGGATCACCAGGGACAGTGTCTGGGAAGAACGGGGGTGTGGAAAGGATTAAAGCCCCTTCTGAAATGTCTGCAATTGCCCTTCTCCCCCTGCCAGGCTTCAGAACACCCATGTCTGTCTCCAGCTCAGTCCCTGGCCTGCAGAGCCAGGGACAGGAAATGGCTGTGGCAGATCTGGTGACCTTCGAGGAGGTAGCTGTGTACTTCTCTGAGGAGGAATGGACTCTGCTGGACCCGGGCCAGAGAGCCCTCCACAGGGATGTGATGCAAGAGAATTATGAGGCTGTGAGCTTTCTGGGTAAGGATTCCTGTCCCCTCGGGTATCAGAAGCTGGGTGGGCTCTGGAGCTGCTGGGTTCGGTTTGGTTGAGGCCCCTCAATGTCCTTTGCCCCCCAGTGTCAGGGGTATCAGCCCCAGTAATCTTGGCTGCTGTGAGAGACTCGCCTGCATGTCCCCTCCCAGGGGAAGCAGGTTGAGGGACATAACAATGGTGCTGCACTTCCCTCACCCCAGGTCTCCATGTACTTCCCCACTGCTTTGCCCATGTTGTGCCTTGGCCAGAGGTGTCAGTGGAAGGGGCCAGGCAGGAACGGCAGGTGGGTCTGAGTCTGGCTGCTGTTGGTGCCTGTGGGGTCCCCCTGTGCTGCACTGGCAGAGCATGGGGCTTGTCCATACCCCACGGCTAAGACGTTACTGTAGAAAGGCACAGGTTCCGTTCAGGGGCTAAGGCTCTAGGACAGGTTTATTTTCGGAGGAGCAGGGTGCTAGTGTCCCAGCTCCCCGGGCGCAGTTACAGTGAGACGTGACCCACCCCGACAAGGGTACCAGCTCAGTTAGCAACCAAAACGCTGCCCCTCAGTATGAGGCAGCTGAAATGGGAGGCTGAGAGTGATGGGTGGGAGATGAGGTGACGGGTCTGACATCAAGCTCCAGTAAGCCAGGTGATACAGGCCCAGAGGCAGGCAACAGGACAGCCTTTATCTACTGGGGGACATGTTGTGTCGGCAGCGTTATGTCCTGGGCAAGCACCCTGAGGTCCACCCAGTCCTGCCAACCATTGTCCAGAAAAGCACTGACTTTAGTGACGCTTCTGCAGTCACTGCTTTTCCGGGCAGCCCCTCCTTTTGGGTTGCTCGGCTGTTGCTGTTCCGTCAGCGCCGTCTTCCGGCTGGCATTCCCACTAAGGCAGAAGTTCCCAACAGCTCGCGCACTGGGGACCGCTCAACCCAGTCACAAACCGGTAATGTTGTATTTGCATGTTCATTATGCAAGTAATGAATTTGCAAATAGTTACCAGTCCCCCACAGATCAGAATTTGCAGATATCGACACTGAAAGAAATCACAGAAAAAATTTCTGAGTGGGGCAGATGGGCTCTGTGTAATACGCAAAAGGGAGAGGAAGCTAGCCACCAGGCCTGCATCCTGCAGGGCCGCTCAGAAATTAGTCAATTTGGAGAGAAATGGCTGGTATAGGAAACCTTCATCCTTTAGCTCCCTGCCCTGGAGCCATAAGAACATAAGAATGGCCGTACTGGGTCAGACCAAAGGTCCATCTAGCCCAGTATCCTGTCTGCCGACAGTGGCCAGCACCAGGTGCCCCAGAGAGGGTGGACCGAAGACAATGATCAAGCGATTTGTCTCCTTCCATCCCTCTCCAGCCTCTGACAAACAGAGGGCAGGGACACCAATTCTATCTCCTGGCTAATAGCCTTAGCATAGCTAAACCATAGCAGCAGCACTGCTCCTTTCTAGAAGACATACCTTTTTTCTCTTCCTCTTCTCCAAAGCACACAAGAAGCAGGAGCAGCAACACATCCCTTCACTAGGCAAAAGCTCCTAAGCTCCGTGTTCATCCAGGACCCAGCGTTCTTCCCATTTCCCCAACACTCACTGCAGAGGCAGAGACAATCAGGAGTGGGAATCATGTAGCTTTCAACCTCCATGACTTCATAAGGCAATGACGCAGCCAGGTTTTGGCCATGTGTGCTCAGCCACTATTGCTTCCGGGCTTAAAAACAGGCCTAACTTCCTCAGGCAGGCAGGACAGGTCAGCCGGCAGCCTGGCCCACTCCATAGATGGCAGGGTCTTATTGCTGACCCTGGTCCCCTGGAATTGGGGTACAGGCTCAGGGGATTCCCTGAGATCAGCACTGACCTCCCCTCACTCTTTGCAGTTAGCAGCAGGGTCCCTCTTGGGTGTAGCTGCAGGACAGTGGGGGAGGGGCACCTGAGCACATGCTGCCAGCTGTGCGTGGGCCGCTGGGACTTTCCTCAGCGGCCGCACATATTCACAGCTCACAGGGAGCGCAGGTAGAGGGGACTCCTGGTTCCAAGCAAAGCCCCTAGCACTGAATAGAAATGCACAGGGGCCAGCTGGAGTTGAATGACACACGAGCTGGTCGCATGCCCATGCCTGCTCTGAGTCATGGCGGCGTTTCCCTCCGTCTGGCCTGAAAATCCATGAGAGAGTCTGTCCGTGGGGATAAGCTTTCCAGGGCCTGTGTGTTTTGTGGATGGACCATCCCTCTGAATTTTTCACTCAGTGCGGTGGCTGGACTGGATGGAAATGACATTTTGGGTGTTTCCACCACAGTGACGATATTTGAAATATGGGTGCATGGTCAATATTCATAACTTGAGGTTCAACAGTGATGTCCACGTGCAGACAGGATAATCACAATCATCCCATCAGAATGTTCCCATTGGCACCGCACATGGCACACTTGCACAATTACAACAAAACTTGTGCTAACAGTAGTAGCGCTGTGACCTACATGGGCATATTTTAATCGTGTAACATCACGGGGGGATCTTCCTAGCACTAGATGAAGATCCGAAAAGGGGTCTGGCTGATGGTGAGAGGAATGTGCCCACGAAGTAGGAAAAATGTGAATGGTTGATTCTGTGCAGCCAAGGAGACAACGAATGGGAGGCCATGCTGGCATGAGGAAGGCTGGAATCCACATGAAGAGGCTGCTGGTGGCAGAGTAGAACCAAGGCAGCAGAAGGGGAGCTGAGCTGCAGGAACCATGCAGCTATGGCCTTGACACACCGCCCCCCGCCCTGAAGAAACAGCATAGCCAGACACTGTTATGACCAGCTACAGGAGCAGCAGCTCTTGTGAGCAGTGTCAGGGCCCACCCAACCACAGGCAGGGGTCAGGAGTGTGGAGCATAGGGAGGGTCTGAAGCAGCCAGCCAATCATTCACCACATTTCTTAGGAAACCTATTCTGCTTCCTCCTAATTCAAGTAGAGCATCCGAGCCAATGAGCAGGGTGATCTGAGCCAAGTCCCCCAGCCAGGAGCTTTGTGGAGAGAGCCCCTGGGGAGCTGCTGGGTCCTTTACATGTTCTAGTGACATGCCATGTGGCTGCTACAGTCTAAGCCCTGCCTATGGCTCTTGAGCAGCATGGGCCTGGCCTAGGGTAGGTGAGGGGATGGAACGGGCCATGAGGGAGACTTAGTTGTACCCTGGAGCTGTGGTTCTCAACCTTTTCAGACCGTGGCCCATGTTGCTCAATGCAGACCTTTCTGCAGCCCGTAAGCCAACCACCTGTGATGACAAAATGGGTGTAGAAGAGTGCAATTTGGGGGAGGAGGTTGGGCATGGGAGTGTGCTAGGAGTGGGGGTTGGTTGTGGAGGGACTGTAGGAGGGGAGTACCTGAGAGGGATAGGGATGTGGGATCTGAAAGGGAGTCACTTGTGTCCATACTTCCCACCACTCCTTGACACTGCACCCCTCCCTCACCCCCACTGCTCCCATTGACCATAATTCTGACTCACCTGCAAAATGGTCACAGACCACTAGTGGTCTATGGACCACACTTTGAAAGCCACTGCCCTCCAGGGTGCACAGAGCACTCGGTTCCCCCGGGAAATCAGCTTGGCCATTCCTCAGGCAGGGGGTGATGCACCTTTCCTGCAGGGGAGTGTGCACCAGGATCTTGTACCATCCAGTCTCTGCAAGGTGGGGAAGGAGCCTCTCTGGGTGGGTGAATCAGATCCTGGCTTTGGAATCAATAATGGCACAGACCTTAATGAACAAGATCAGCACTTGGTTAATTGCTCCCCAAGCAGGATTTCCAGTCTCGAAAACTTCTGTGATCTCCTGGGTGGAGCAAAGGGAAGATCTCCAGGTCTGTGAGGAAGGGGTGATCATCAGTGACACCCACACAGGTGAGCCATCAGCCAAACTGAGTCGGAAACCAATTTCTGTGTCCTCATAGCAGATGTCACTTGTGCATTTTCATCAAGTCTGACTGACCCTTCAGCCTGTCTTCAACTCCAAAAATTAGGTGCTCTCTGAGTGTGTCTAAACTACAGGGTTTTGTTGACAAAAGTGGACTTTTGTTGACAAAACTCTACCAGCGTCTACACTGCCGCTGAGTTCTGTCAACATAACGTGGACAGAACTCAGCAGCTTTGTCAACGGCTGTAAACCTCATTCTGCGAGGAATAATGACTTTTGTTGACAGAAGGCATTATTGAATCTACACTGTCCTTTTCGTCTACACTGTCATGTCGACAAAGCGGCTTGCTTTCTTGACAGAACTGGATGTAGTCTAGATGCTCTTTGTCTACAGAAGCTTTGTCGACAGTATCTGTTGACAGAACTTCTGTCGATAAAAGCCTGTAGTCTAGACATACCCTCTTTTGGGAAACAATTATGGGGAAGGAGGATGGGCTCAGCTCATGATTATTGACCTTTCTGGGATTATTTGGGTGTGTTTCCTCTTTTTGTTCCCTGTTCATAGTTTTCTTTTCAGCTCAGCACAGGGAATGACTCCTGTCTGGATTCTCTCTCTGTCCCAGTAGGTGATGAGAACAATGAGGAGAGTCTTCAGCAGGAAGCATTGGTGCAAATGGCTCCACATGGGATGTTACTGGGAAGATCTGAAGGGCATGTTTACCAGATACGTGAACAGGAAGAGACCTGTGAGAGTCAACATAGCCCAGAAAGGCAGCACGGAAACCATCCAGGAGAGGGACAGGGTAAATCCAGTCACAGGAGCAGAGGGGAGAAAAGAAACAAGGAAACAATTCAACAGAAAACCCCCCATCAACAATCACCCTGCACTTCCAGTGACTATAAAACTCTTATTGAACCTCAAAGAGCCCACACAGGAGAGAAACGCTTCAGCTGCTCTGACTGCGGGAGAAGCTTCAGTAAGAGATCAAACCTTGAAAGACATAAGAGAATCCACACGGGGGAGAAACTCTTTTATTGCTCTGACTGTGGGAAAAGCTTCAGTAGGCGCTCAAATCTCATAACACATCAGAGGAGCCACACAGAAGAGCCACGTTTCAACTCCTCTGATGGTGGGAAACCCTTCAATGGGAGATCAGACCTTGTTCGACATAGGGGAGAGAAATGCTTCAGCTGCTCTGACTGTGGGAGAAGCTTTAGTAAGAGATCAAACCTTGAAAGACATAAAAGAATCCACACGGGGGAGAAACGCTTCAGCTGCTCTGACTGTGGGAGAAGCTTCAGTAGGCGCTCAAATCTTGTAACACATCAGAGGAGCCACACAGGGGAGAGACCCTTCAGCTGCTCTGACTGTGGGAAACGCTTCAGTGGGCGATCAGACGTTGTTTCACATAAGAGAATCCATAGGGGAGAGAAACGCTTCAGCTGCTCTGACTGTGGGAAAAGCTTCTATGGGCGTTCACATCTTATTACTCATGTGAGAATCCACACAGGAGAGAAACCTTTCAGTTGCTCTGACTGTGGGAAAAGCTTCAATAGGCGCTCAAATCTTGTTACGCATAAGAGAGTCCACACAGGGGAGAAACCCTTCATCTGCTCTGACTGTGGAAAAAGCTTTTGTAGGAGCTCACAACTTTTTAGACATCAGAGAACCCACAAAGCAGAGCCACATTTCAAGTCCTCTGACTGTGGGAAACGCTTCAGTGAGAGATCCAATCTTGTTAGACACAGGAGAAACCATTCAGGGGAGAAACACATTTGCTCTGACTGCGGGAAAAGCTTCAGTTGGAAATCACATCTTAATCTACATAGGAGAATGCACACAGGGGAGAAATTCTTCATCTGCTCTGACTGTGGGAAAAGTTTCAGTTGGAAATCACATCTTAATATACATAGGAGAATGCACACAGGAGAAAAACCGTTTAGCTGCTCTGAGTGCGGGAAAAGCTTTACTGGGCATTCAAGTCTTATTAATCATGTGAGAGTGCACACAGGAGAGAAACCTTTCAGCTGCTCTGACTGTGGGAAGAGCTTCAGTAGGAGCTCGTATCTTGTTACACATAAGAGAATCCACACAGGGGAGAAACCCTTTGTTTGTTCCGAGTGTGGGAAAAGCTTCAGGGAGAGATCAGGCCTTGTTAAACATTCAAGAATTCACACTGTGAATATCCTTTGATTGTGGGAAAACTTTGATTTGGTATTCACATTTTAACAGTCACGAGACAATACACACAGGAGAATCATAGAATCAGTAAATCTAATAATAGAACACTAGAACTGGAAGGGACCTTGAGAAGTCATCAGCTCTAGTCCCCTGCCTTTACGGGAGGTCCAAGCACTATCTATCATCCCTGATAGAAGTCTATCTAACTTGCTCTTGGGTATCTCCAATGATGGAGATTGCACAACCTCTCTAGGCAATTTATTTCAGTATTTAACCATCCTTACAGTTAGGAAGTTTTTCCGAATGTCCATCCTAAACCTCCTTTGCTGCAATTTAAGCCCATTACTGCTTCTCCTATCATCAGAGGTCAAGGAGAACACTTTTTTCCTTCTCCTTGTTGCATCCTTTTAGGTTCTTGAAAAATGCTATCGTGTCCCTTCTTAGGATATGGCTACACTGCGGGGGAGGGGTATATCTTCTGATTCTTTTCCCAGAAGAGATTTTTCCGATATTTGGCCCATCTACATGGGGCCAAACGTCTGGAAAAAACCCTCTTTCGAAAGACCCCTTATTCCTTGTAAAACAAGGTTTGTGGGGGCTTTCAAAAGAGGGTTTTTCCCCTGACATTTGGCCCCCGTGTAGACAGGCCAAATATTGGAAAAACCCTCTTCCGGGAAAAGAATTGGAAAAAGATATGCAAATGTGAGCATGATTTGCATACCTCCTTTTGGGGAAAAAAAACTCTGCAGTGTAGCCGTACCCTCAGACTTCTCTTTTCTGACCTAAACAAACCCCAAGGTGTTCCCTTTTTGGTGATGTTTTCTAGAACTGTAATCAATGTTGATGCACTTCTCTGGACCCTCTTTTAGTTCTCTACATCTTTCTTGAAATGTGGTATCCAGAATTTGAGACAATACTCCCAACTGAGCCTAATCAGTGCGGAGCTGGGTGGAAAAATTACTTCTCATGTCTTGTACCTTTTCTGACTGCAGGAAAAGGTTCATTCAGAGCTCAGAATGATTTAGACCTAGGAGAATCCACACAGGAGAGACATCCTATAACCTAAGTTCCCTTTAAGCAGGAACTTAGGGCTGTGATGGGGAGTGATGCCTTTACTCACTGGTCTGAACCCCAGCCCAGACCTGAAGTGACTGGCACACAGCTAGCTATGCCATAGCACCAGAGCTGTCATGGCAAAGAGAGGTGCCTTTCCCCCAGGCTCCCCCTTCACAGCAGCATTTGAACTGGGGGCGAGAAAGCTGATGGAAGTCTTCTCTCCCCAATGTAGCCCTTTGGTGGCCTGTCGCTCAAACACCTCCATCCTTGGCCCACCCCAGAGATCACCCCCCCCCCCCCAGCTCATGCCCTTATCTCTCCACAGATCAAGCTTCTGTCTCAGCCCTGAGCCCATCATCCCCAGGGCCAGCCCTCACACCGCTGCTCCCCAACTCTTTGTCCCAGCCCTGAGCCTACGTCCCACAATCCAAGACCCTGAAGCCCAGCCCCACTCCTACCTCATGAACATCTCTGCATCCATATGGAGATATGTCCCCCGGAATATTGGTGCCGCTAACAAAATTGATTCTGTAACTGCGGGAAAAATAGATGAAACACTGTATAACTACCCTGGCTATGAGAAGAGTTTCAGTGAGGGGGTCAGACCTTATTAGACACAGGAGAATCCACACAGGGAGAAATCCTTCATCTGCTCTGATTGTGAGAGAACCTTCAGTGAACACTCACACCATATTGCACATCAGTTCACACAAGACAAAACCCCTATAACTGCTAAGACTGGGTGCAAAGGTTCAGTCAGGGCTGATACCTCCTTGAACATTTGTCAGGGGAGAAAGGTCAAAGCTGTAGTTCAAGCAGAGAAAGCTTTAGTCAGTGTCACACATTGTATCACATCAAAGAACCCAAATATATGAGAGACCTTATTGTAATATATTGCATCTAAAGCCTTCCTCTGTAGCCAGAATGAAGAGCAGCAGCCATTGGCTGTAAAGCTTGGAGTCACATACTCACGTTCCATCTAAATTGTGTTAAACAAGTGTAATATCAGGCTGTTAGGAAGGAGATTCTGTCCTAATGGCACCCACTGTCACCAGATAAAGAAACACATCTCCGGATGGGTAAAGAAAACATAGTTGAATAGCATTTCATCTGGCCAGAAGCTATTTATCAATAGCTGAGGCTGTGGTGTTCTCATTCTATTATTATGGTTCTCAGTTTCCTAAGGTTTGTTTGATCTCTGGTTTTTAATTGTTTCTGTCTTCTGTATAACTGTGCTAGGAGTAAATCAATTAAAGTGAAAGGATAGGATCGGTTAGGTAATTGTTACAGTATGTTTCTATTGATTAGTAAAATTAAACTAGAACTGTTAAGATAGAGCTAAGCAGCTCTCAGGTTTCACTATATAAAACTGGATCCAAAAGAAAATTAATGGGGGAACCAAGTCCCGGACATAGGTCCAAGAGCAGAGCTGCCAGACCTCAACCCTGTGCCAATAGCCGTGCTGCAACTGGAGTCCCCCAGATGGACCTGATCCTGACTGCCCATCAAGGCGAGTTCATCTTTTATTGGGAGTGGCGAACTTGGTATCCTTGGTGTGTGCATCCATTTGTGTCGTGTTAAAAAATAGAGATGAAGTAGGTTATTACTGTGTAAGGCTCTTTCAGTGGTAAAAGACCCAGGAGACCTGCAAAGTGTAAAGTTACACCTGAGCCCTAGAAACCGGTGAAGATGGGTGCCCATATTGAGAGAGTTACACCTTTGCCCTAGAAATGAGTAATGATGGATGCTCCTAGAGAGAGTGTCTACGTCTACATTGGCAAGATTTTGCGCAAAATCTTGCCACCTGTCTACACTGGCCGCGAGTACTTGTTAAAAACACTGCCGTTCTAATGTATAAAATCAGTGCTTCTTGCACAAATACTCTGATGCTCCCGCTCAGGAGTAAGTCTTCTTGCGCAACTGTTCTTGCTCAAGAGGCCAGTGTAGACAGGCATCAATTTCTTGCGCAAGAAAGCCCGATGTTTAAAATGCCCATCGGAGCTTTCTTGCGCAAGAGAGCGTCTACACTGACACGGATGCTCTTGCGCAAAAGCACATCTTTTGCACAAAGGCACATGCCAGTGTAGACGCTCTCTTACTCAAATACTCTAACGCAAAAACTCTTGCGTTAAAGAGTATTTGCACAAAATCTTGCCAATATAGACTTAGCCAGTGAGCATTTTGTGCAGGTAACACAGCCAGCAGGCTAAATGACCCAAATTAAAATGTATGCAAATGGTAATTAAGGCTATTGCTTTTAGATATCTAACAGCCATGCTAGATAAGGCTGGAGCATTGACATACAAGCCTGTAGTGTGAGAGAATTCAGTGTACATACTAATTCTATTTGGATGTTGCTTGTTAATGTTAACAATGTAACTTGAGGATGTTAATTCCCTTTTATGTCTTCATTATATTATATTTGATTGTGGAGGATTCAGTCAAGCTTAAAATCAAAGATGTAAGATACTGCAGAAAGTCGTATGACTTTATTGTCTTTGTTCCTAGTTTACCTGTGTAGACATAACAAATAGGGATTTTTACATCAGCTTAGCATGTGCATTACCTGTTCTTCACCCAAGGAATGCCTGGCACATTGTACTGTCAAAAGGCTGCCACTGCCTGGTAGACATCTCTACAGAAAAGCCATGGGGGATTGTCCCTGCACTGCAGCTTGTCCCACCTGGCCATTGTTGTGGACTCTGTGATGTCATCACCTCCCAGTCTCCTTTAGCCAGTAAACTGAGCAGCTGCAAAAGGCCCTTATGATGTCATTGCCACACCCACTCTTGCCCTGAAGGGCTAATGTCCTGCCCCTACCAATCCCCTTGCATGGTGGAGCTGCTCCTTGGGTGAAAGTAAGACTGTTGTCACACCTCCAGATCAGCTACTAGAAGTGGGCCTCATCCTCCATGATTTGATCCACCTCGTCATCTCCAGCCTGATTCTGGCCTGCATATTTATACCTGCCTCTGGAAATTTCCACTACATGCATCTGATGGAGTGGGTCTTTGCCCACGAAAGCTTATGCTCCTACACTTCAGTTAGTCTATAAGGTGCCACAGGACTCCTCGCTGCTTTTGTACCTATAAGACACCCTCCTTGGATGGGAGAAACAAGGTAGGAGGGGCTTGTGATATGACAGGACCTGTAAGAAGTTAGCGTGGAGTGGAATGCAGGAAGCTCAGGACAGGAGGTTGGGGAATGTGTGGTTGTTGGGAGAACACAGGACAGGGGATGAGGATGTGAGTGGGTACACAAATCAGGGCAGGGGATTGGAAGACTAAAGGGGCTTGGATTGTGTGTATGTGTTGGGGGGGTGTCAATGGGTCTAGAATCCCAGCTCCTTCTGCTCTGGGCTCCCTGAGGCCCTTTAACACACAAGGGCTGCGTCGAGACATAACATTGAAAGTATTTCCGCGAAAGAGCATCTAGATTGGCAAGTGCCTTTACGCAAAGATTTGTTTTTGAGCAAAAGCATCCGGGCCCAGTATAAATGCGGTTTTGCGCAAGAAAGCTCCGGTGGCCATTTTCGTCATCGGGGCCTTCTTACAGAAAAAATTCCTGTCCCTGTCTACACTGGCCCTCTTGTGCAAGAACACTTGCATAAAGGGCTTTTTTCCGAGCGGGAGTGTCAAAGTATTTGCGCAAGAAGCACTGAATTCTTACATTAGAACATCAGTGCTCTTGTGCAAATTCAAGCAGCCAGTTAAGACAGCTGGGAAGTTTTTGCGCAAAAGCAAAAACTTGCCAGTCTAGATGCACCTAAGGGCTTTCTCTGCAATGTGCTAAGGAGAGGAATCCCTGAGCCAGTGACACGGACTGATCTGGGTGCAGGTGCACAAGAGGTGTTTCAATAAAGCTACATGTGACTAAATCCATCTACCACCAACTGCCAGCCACACGCACAGGGCAGGGGAGACTGTAGTCAAGGAACTTGGGGTACGTCTACACTACAGCGCTAGTTCGAACTAACTTAGTTCGAATTAGTTAATTCGAACTAAGCTAGTTCGAACTAACGCATCTAGAACTAAAAACTAGTTCGAACTAGCGTTTTGCTAGTTCGAACTAGGAAGTCCACATTGAGTGGACTCTGAACAGGGCTTAAGGCTGGCCGGAAGCAGTGCCGGCAGGGCATAAAAGGAGGACTTAGAGCATGGAGATGCTGTCTCAGGCTAGCCGAGGGCTGCGCTTAAAGGGTCCCGACCCCCACCCCGGACACACAGTTCTAAGGGGTGCCCCGCTTGCAAAGAAGTTCTGGCTTGGAGTGCCCGGAGTACCCACACTGGGCACATCACACCACTCGGCCATCAGCCCGGCTGCACTTGCCGCAGGCTGCCATCTGGGGAGAGGGAGTAATTGGGGGGCTGCAGGAGAGCTTCCACCCCCAGAAGCCCACAGAGCCAGCCCAGTCCTCCCCATCGGGGGCTCGTACCCCATTCCTCCCTCACCTCCTTCCACTTACCCTTCCCTAGCCCCCCTTCTTATTGATGTACAAAATAAAGATAACGTTTCTTCCAACATTGACTCTGTCTTTATTGAAAAAAACTGGGGGAGACTGGGAAAAGGAGGTGGGAGAGGGGAAGAGAGAGGCTGGGAGAGGGGAGGGCAACTAACATGATCAGGGGTTGGGAACAGGTCCCAGATGAAGAAAGGCTACAGAGACTGGGACTGTTCAGCTTAGAAAAGAGGAGACGGAGAGGGGACAGGATAGAGGTCTCTAAAAGCAGGGGTTGGGTGGAGAGGGTGCATTCAGAAAAGTTCTTCCTGAGTTCCCATAAAGAAGGACTAGAGGACACCAAAGGAAAGGAATGGGTAGCAGGCTTGAAACTAGTAAGAGAAAGTTGTTGTTGTTGACAAAGCAAATAGTTAACCTGTGGAACTCCTTGCTGCAGGAGGCTGTGAAGGCTACAACTAGAACAGAGTTTAAAGGGAAGTGAGATAAAGTCATGGAGGTTGGGTCCATGGAGTCCTATTAGCCAGAGGGTAGGAGTGGTGTCCCTGCCCAAAGTTTGTGGAAGGCTGGAGAGGGATGGCACGAGACAAATGGCTTGGTCACTGTCTTCGGTCCATCCCCTCCAGGGTCCCTAGGGTTGGCCGCTGTCGGCAGACAGGCTACTGGGCTAGATGGACCTTTGGTCTGACCCAGGATGGCCATTGTAAGCTCAGGGCTCAGTGTCGGGGGTCTCAGTGGACCCCCTTGATTTTCATGCACACCTGGTCCTGGGTGGCCAGGCTGGCAGCTCTCCTGCCCTAGACGGCCACTTTCCTGTGCCTAGTGCGGAGATCGTGGACGAGGTCCACGATGTCTGCACTAGCCCAGGAAGGTGCCCGCCTCTTGCGGTCCAGGGCAAGCTCCCGGGAGCCGCCAGCCTGGTCCCGGCAAGAGGGGGTGGGCTGGGGGGCATCGGGTGGGTGGCTCTGTGCCGTGCCAGGTGCAGGGTCTGCTAGCTGGGTGCTGGCAGGCTTGCACCTGGCACGGGCACCGTAGCCAGCCCGTGCCCCTTTAAGGGGTCCGGGGCCGGGAGGGGGGCATAGAGTTTCCCTGGTGTTGGCCAGAGTGGCCACCAGGGAAACCTGGGGAGGGCTAGCCTCCCACTAGTTCGAACTAAAGGGCTACACAGCCCTTAGTTCGAACTAGCTAGTTCGAACTAGGCGTTAGTCCTCGTAAAATGAGGTTTACCTAGTTCGAACTAAGCGCTCCGCTAGTTCGATTCAAATTCGAACTAGCGGAGCGCTAGTGTAGCACCTATTAAAGTTAGTTCGAACTAACATCCGTTAGTTCGAACTAACTTTGTAGTGTAGACATACCCTAGTAACTGAGGAAGAGTTGGTGGCTAGTCAGATGAACATGAGTTTCCACTGCTAAGCTGTGGGCAAAATGGATGATGTGCTGACAAGATGCTCTAGCACAGTGTTTCCCAATTTTATTTGGCCATGGAACGCTTTTCAGAATTTCAAGGATCCCCTAGGTTTGTCAAACAAAAAAAAAAAAGGAGAGGGAGGGGAACCCACCAATGCATGAAAATCACATTCCTTCCCCAAGACCCCACCCCTTTGAGGCCCCATCCTCTCTGTACCCCTGCCCTTACACACTCAATGGGTTGAGCCAGGAGGTGCAGGCTCGGGTGGGAATGAGGGATTTGGGTGTGGGAAGGGGTGAGATGTGCAAGCTTTGGGAGGGAATTTGGATGCAGGAGAAGGGGATGCTGGCTCGGGGAGGGGGCTCCAGGCTGGGGAGTGTTGGGCTCCGGTGGAAGGTTGGGGTGCCGAGTTAGTCACAGGCTTGTGGATGTGAGGGTGCAGGAGTTTGGGGTGGATATGTGAGGGGCTCAGGGCAAGGAGGTTGTGAGTATGATGGGCTCAGGACACAGATTTGCCATGTGTGGATGGTACAGGAGTGTTGTGGCAGAAGACGGAGGATGTGGGGATGCAGGAATTTGGGGATGTAAGAGGCTCAGGACAGGGGGTTCCAGTGTATCATAGGCTCAGATTTGGGGTCAGGTGGTGCAGGAGTGTTATGATGCTGCAGTGAGATGGGGGTTTGGCCCCAATTGGGGGCATGTTGGCCAGGCTTTATTTTTGAATAAAATGTCAAACTGAAAAGGTTTTAGCATTGTCTTTATTTATGAGAGAGGCAAGGAACCTGTTATGAGTCAAGGGTTGCTGATCCACAGAAAAGTCATTTGGGGCCACACAATTGAGATGCAAAAAACCCCCCAAGCCTTACTAATCTGGGCCCGACTGTGCGAGTGCGGGCAGGGGACAGGGTACTAGTGGGGGCTGGGGAGAGGGTGCTGCTGGGAGGCAGGATGCTGGCACAGGTGGCGGGGTGCTGGGGCAGGATGCTGGGGTCAGGGACATGGTCCTGCTGGGCACTGGGGTGGATGGCAGGGTGCTGGGACAAGTTACAGGGTGGTGCTGGGTTCTGCAGTGGGTGGCAGGGTACGGAGCCTGGGGTGAGCAGCAGGGTGCTGGGACTGGGGACAGAGTGGTGCTGGAGTGGGTGGCAGGGTGCTGGGGCCAGGGACAGGGTGATGCTGGGTGTTGGGGACAGTGCTGGTGGGGACAGGGCACTCGTGGGGGGGTCTGGGCAAGGGACAGGGAAGCTGGGTCCAGTAACTGGCAATCGTGCAGCACCTCTGACTTATGGGAAGTGTGCGACTGCACTTCCCCTCCCCAAACAGCTGGCGTGCGCGCTGCCTGAGCAGCAGGGGCTCTTGCACTCCAGCAACTTACTTCCACAATGTCTAGGGTTGCTCTGCTTCTGCCAGTCGCCTCTCCCTTGGCCAGCCCCGCTCCCCCCAAACTTCCCCCCCCCCAGCCAGCCCTGCTCCACCCAACCCCTGACCCCCCAGCCAGCTCTGCTTCCTGCCTGCCGCCTCTTCCCCTGCCAGCCCTGCTGCCTCCGACCCCTCCCCCCCCACCAGGCCACCTCTGGGGGAGGGGCGGCTGGCAGGAAGCAATCTCCCCCAGCCAGCCCCACTGCCCCCCCCACCAGCTCTGCTTCCCATCCCCCCCTTCCTCCTGGTCAGCCCTGCTCCCCCCAGATGGCCCCTCCCCCACTGCACCCGATCAAGTGTATCCCGTATATTTTTGGACTACCTAGTAACCCTAGCGATGCTGTCCTGCCGGGGGGGAGGGGGATGGGGAGGGCACGGTGAGTCCCAGGGCAGAGCATGCTGCCTGCACAGTCGGAGCTGTGCAGACTCGGGTCTCCTGACCTCCCACTCCCCGCCCCGCACGGCGCAGAAAGGCGGCGGAACTAAGTTGCTGGGTGCCACAGTCCCAGCTATTCAGGCAGTGTGCACACCCGCTCCTTTGGGGAGGGGAAGTGCTTCCTGCCCTGCCGTGGGTCACGTGGGGCCACTCCTGTCCAGCATTCCCCTAGTGTGCTGGCCGGGAGCAACTGTTCCCTTTGCCCCTGCCTCCCTATGTCTCTGCGTTGCCAGGGAGGAAGGGGAAATAAGTGTGCTGCTTCTTTAAGAAGCTGGCTAGCCGGTGCTCTCTCTTTCAGAATGGGCAGGAGAGTGCCGGCTCTTCACGGAACCTCTAATTCCGTTTCACGGAACCCCAGGGTTCCTTGGAGCACCAGTTGGGAAACACTGCACTAGCATCTCCAGGGGAGCAGAGAGAGGCCGGCTGCACCTAGAGGCAGGCCAGAGCCTGGGAGTGAACCAGGGGCTTTTATCTCTTCAGTCTAATGCTCTCCCCTTAAGCTGCTTTGGCTGCTGCAGACAGGCCTTTCTGGCCTGTAACTCTGGGAGGGTCGGCAGCCATGCCACACGAGGGCTGCGTCTAGACTGGCATGATTTTCCACAAATGCTTTTAACAAGAAAGTTTTTCCGTTAAAAGCATTTGCGGAAAAGAGCATCTAGACTGGCACGGACGCCTTTCCGCAAAAGCACGGAAAAGCATACATGCCAATCTAGACATACTTTTCCGCAAAAAAGCCCCGATCGCCATTTTCGTGATCCGGGCTTTTTTGTGCAAAACAAATCTGAGCTGTGTACACTGGCGCTTTTGCGCAAAAGGACTTTTGCCCGCACGGGAGCAGCATAGTATTTCCGCAAGAAGCACTGATTTCTTACATGAGATCATCAGTGTTCTTGCGGAAATTCAAGCGGCCAGTGTAGACAGCTGGCAAGTTTTTCCGCAAAAGCATTCGCTTTTGCGGAAAAAATTGCCAGTCTAGACTGGCATGATTTTCTGAAAATGCTTTTAATGGAAAAGTTTTTCTGTTAAAAGCATTTGTGGAAAAGTGCATCTAGATTGGTACGGATGCTTTTCTGCAAAAGCACTTTTTGTGGAAAAGTGTCTGTGCCATTCTAGATGCACTTTTCCGCAAAAAAGGCCCGATCGCCATTTTCGCGATCCGGGCTTTTTTGCGCAAAACAAATCTGAGCTGTCTACACTGGCCCTTTGGTGCAAAAGCTTTGTGCAAAAGGACTTTTGCCCGAATGGGAGCAGCATAGTATTTCCACAAGAAGCACTGATTTCAGACAGTAGGAAGTCAGTGTTCTTACGGAAATTCAAGCAGCCAGTGTAGACAGCTGGGAAGTTTTTCCGCAAAAGTAGCTGCTTTTGTGGAAAAACTTGCCAGTCTAGACACAGCCGCAGAGTGTTCACATGGCAAGCGTGATTTTGCGCAAGTAAATTTACAGTAAATCAGAAGAAGAGAGGGTTTTTTCTGCAATAGTCCTCTTTCTACAAGGAATAGATGGGAAACACGGTTTTTTTTGCACAAAAACATCCTATCGAAAGAAGCACAGGTATCCTGGTGGCCATTTTGTTAATGGCAATCAGAGTTTTGTTGCAAGAGAGCATCTACGCAGTGTGGATGCTCTCTTGCACAAAAGCGCATTGCTTTTCCAATGCACTTTTGCGGTGTGAACGCACTCTCGCACAAGGAGTCCTTGCAAAGGAGCTCCTTCACAAAAAGCTTCTTGCGCAAGAAGCCTGCAGTCTAGATGCAGACTTTGTATAGACCCAGGTTTCTATGGGGATGCAGCTCAATGGTAGCATGTTTGACTGTAGACCAAGTAGTCCTTGTGTCAAATCCAAGCGACCCACAGGGAAAGTGTCCATATTTTGGAAACAGTTGACTCTTAATTTATTATAGTCTAAACATCAATTTTCTGGAATCCTTTCAATGAATAAGAACCCTAATCTCCCACCTAGAACTCCCCACTGCAAGTTGTAAAGAGTTTGTATTTAAATGACTATGAACACATAGGCTGTGTCTACATTGGCAAGATTTTACACAAAAGCAGCTGCTTTTGCGCAAAACCACATTGCCTGTCTCCACTGGCAGGGAGTTCTTGCGAAGAACACTGACTTTCTAATGTGTGAAATCAGTGCTTCTTGTGCAAGAACTATGATGCTCCCGCTTAGGAATAAGCCTTCTTGCGCAACTGTTCTTGCGCAAGAGGCCAGTGTAGACAGGCAACATGAATTTCTTGCGCAAGAAAGCCCGATGGCTAAAATGGCCATCAGAGCTTGCTTGCTCAAGAGAGCATCTACACCGGCATGGATGCTTTTGTGCAAAAGCACATCTCTTGCGCAAA
The DNA here is from genome assembly GCF_052426305.1 of Pelodiscus sinensis. Classification (NCBI taxonomy): domain Eukaryota; kingdom Metazoa; phylum Chordata; order Testudines; family Trionychidae; genus Pelodiscus; species Pelodiscus sinensis. The sequence goes on from NC_143070.1 coordinate 33,076,221, forward strand.
GGCACATGCCAGTGTAGATGCTCTCTTGTGCAAATACTTCAACGCAAGAACTCTTGCATTAAAAGTATTTGCGCAAAATCTTGCCAATGTAGACGTAGCCTTAAACTTTTCTAGCACCAATGCACATAAACCAGCAAACCTGTCCCTCAGTTGAAACCAGATCAAACCCGCTGTGAGTCTGGTTTCTATTTCCATCAATTTAACAAGGGTGTGATCTGAATTCCCATTTGGAAATACAATCTTTGCTGTCGCCACCCAAATATTGATACAAAAATCAGGGGAAAGATCATTTGGGAAATCTCACACCCAAAGTACAAACCAGGACACGACCATTAACCAATACCAGGTTAATAAAAATAAAAAAGAAAGAGCTTTTATTATCACCAGAATATTCCTGTTGCAAGCATAATGACTAGATGGACAAATAACGAATATACTTGTGGAGGAAAAATCCACCATGGGCCAGAACTTAGTTACAAGGAAAACCAAACACTTTTTAAAAGTTCACAGACTCCAGATCCCATTCCCCAAACTATAAAACAATAAAACCTAACAGATTTATCTAAACTTTACCCTACTTGCAGAAAGTGAAGAATTGTTTCTTGGAGAAAGAGAGAGACATCTCTGTATCTGTCCATAGTTGGAGAGTAACTCTCAGGACAAAGGACGGAAAAGCCAAAAATTCCTTTCTCCCAGTTTGAAATTCCTACCTACATTCCTATTGGCCACTCCACCTGGCTAGGTGTGGTTAACCCTTTCGTCCCCAGGCTGCTGGCTAATCCTCATGATCATGACAATCTCTTCTTCTGAAAAGAAAATGACCTGGCCATACAAACCCTGCCAGTGCTTGTGAGAAACACAAGGGCTACGTCTAGACTGGCATGATTCTCCGCAAATGCTTTTAATGGAAAAGTTTTTCCATTAAAAGCATTTGCAGAAAAGAGCGTCTTTTTGAGCAAAAAGTACTTTTTGCGGAAAAGCATCCGTGCCAATCTAGATGTGGTTTTGCACAAGAAAGGCCTGATCGCCATTTTCACCATCGGGGCTTTTATGTGCAAAACAATACCGCGTTGTCTACACTGGCCCTTTTGCGCAAAAGCATTTGCACAAGAGGGCTTTTGCCCGAAAGGGAGCAGTATAGTATTTCCGCAAGAACGCTGACAATCTTACATGAGATCGTCAGTGTTCTTGCGGAAATTCAAGCAGCCAGTGTAGACAGCTGGCAAGTTTTTCTGCAAAAGCAGCTGCTTTTGTGGAAAAACTTGCCAGTCTAGATGCAGCCAAGGAGCCCCCCTTGTGGCTATATCTGGGCAAGTGACTAATGATGAGTAAGGAGAGATGGGAAGGTTCATATGGCTCATAGTTGAACAAAGGTAGCTGCAGGCGACACACAGAGCACTAGGCACTCCACAGTCCCAATAGCTGGGGCAGATGTGCATGTTAGAGCTTCTACCCATGGGGCTGTAGCTTTCTATGCACAGGGGGCCAGACACCGTCAGGGCTGAAAGGATGGAGGGAAATGGGGAATGGCCGCACTTTGGGAGTCAAAGGCATTGTCTGGAACCATAAAGTAGAACAGTTTTTAAAAGACGTTTGAAGTGATAAACAGGAGATCCTGGATTCAACTCCTAGTGATGCTCCATTGTGGGTCTTTGCCCACCAGATGTGAAGACATCAGGGGAATCAGCGAGAAACACCACCTCAGCTTCCTTCTCCCTCCCCCCCGGAACTCTAACCAACTTGGTAGATTCCATGATCCCAGCCTCCCACTGAGCCAGCTAGACAAGAGACAGACCTCCAGTGAGAATGAAACACCCAGCAAGAGGCACAAATTCTCTCTCCAACAGCCTGAGGACAAGGAACCCAAAACACATGAATCCCAGAATACTAGGACTGGAAGGGCCCTTGCGAGGTCATCGAGTCCAGTCCCCTGCCCTCATGGCAGGACCAAATACTGATATGACACCTATTACTGCTGCTAATGACACCCTCAGATGGCTCCTTTCAGCTCGCCAGCTGTCCCTGCCATGGGGTAGACAGGAGAGGATTGTTATACCCAACTGACAGAGGGAGGGAAAAAAGCTGAGAAAGGCAAAGGGCCTTGACTGGCATCACACAGCCAGTCTGGGACAATGCTGGGAACAGGACCCAGAAACCCTGATTTTGAAACTCACCCTGTTTGGAGTTTCATACCCGGACTGATCAGAATAAAGTTACCTCCAGTGAGCCACAGAGCACAGCCCTGCCTAGGGATTGCTCAGCCAGTCGTTTAGAAGAACCAGAACAGGGGTCAGCAACCATTCCGAAGGGACGTGCAAAGATTTAACTCTCCTGCCCTGGGCTGTGCCACTCTTCTGGGAGATAGGGAGGATTTCTCTCCACTGTATACCCTGTGGACCACCTGGGTGGTGTAGTAAGCTGAGGGTCTGTAACATGGAGTCAGCAGGCCTAAATAGAGGCCTGTAACATGAAAACAGCAACAGGCCTGCAATCTTGTGAACAAGACTTTGGTTCACTAACACAGGAGCCAAGAAAGAGGCCCTACTGATAACTGTGCGATTGTGTAAGTTAGAGTGGCGAGGAGTCCTGTGGCACCTTATAGACTAACTGAAGTGTAGGAGCATAAACTTTCGTGGGCAAAGACCCACTTCGTCAGATGCATGACAGTTAGGGTATGTCTACACTACCACCCTAATTCAAACTAGGGTGGTAGTGTAGACATACCCATAGTTAGGCAGAGCATGAAGGACACAGGGAGGCACAGGGAAGCACCAAGAACAAACTGCAAGCCAAAGGGGAGTAACGGAACATCTTAATAAGAAATGTCTTGGTACAAAGACTCCCTAAAAACTCATGCACATACCAACCTAGGTTCAAGACCATTTCGAGATTAACAGCATGAAGGATAGTAAGTAATACCCCCTTTTGTAAGTTGAGGGGTGGTAACTAGGCAACAGAGGTGGCAACCCGGTACGTAGAAATGATGCAAGTTGCTTGTACCTGTCTATAAAAGGACACCGCAAAAGGTGCTCTCCGGCCGACTTTGGGGGGGGAGGGGGGAATGCACTAGGTGCCTGAACGGCAGGTGTTATTGCCTAAACTTACAGAGTGCACAGTAGCTTAACTCTTGACTGACTGCTGTTAATATCTGTTATATGGCAATAAGCCTGCCAAGTGTTAGTACCTTGTCAACGCGGGCCATAGTGCCCAGTAGTGTAACATTGTACTGATCTCTGTTACCAACTGGTAGAGCTTCGCATTTGACAATAAATCGGCTCAATTGATTTCAAACCTTGCCTGCATCTGTCGTTTCCAGGGCCTCTCAGAGATCTCCTGTGTTGACTCAAGTGCACGGGGTCTAACTCTAGATAAAGGGAGTACCAATTGTTACGCACACGGCCAAAAGTTTATCACTACCGACGGAGTAGAGGTCCTGTCAGGAGCGTGCCAGGATGACCCTGACCAGATGACGCTGACACTGACAGTTCAGACCGCCCAAGGTACCGAGCTACAGAACACAGAGGTACGACAGGTGGATGCATACCTTTCTATGGACTACCAGTTGCTAATGGACACTCATCATGAATTATATAATTACACCTGAGCTACTTTGCTAGTGCTGCAGCTGTGGAGATCAGTTTAATTTACACTATAAAACAGATTAAGCATTTTGATTCTCTGGTGTTACTTTGTCAAACTTCATTTCAAAAAAGGTAAAACATTATGCCCAACACAAAAGGTTTCAATGATTTATTTCAGGCAGGAGTGGAGAACCATTTTTAGATTGGGGTCACTGACCCATCAAAGAAAAAATTGGTTGGGGACCACACAAGTGAGAAGCAAAAAAACCAAACCAAAATGAAAAACAACCTCCTCCAACCCCCACCCCCCACTGATGTGGCCCAAACTGAGAGACTTTAATCCTCTGCTGCCCCAGCCTTCTTGGGTGAGGGGAAACAAAGGGGGGAGGACTGAGGTTAAGAACTTCTGATGCCAGAAAATGAAATCTGGTCTTTCTGGAGTTAGTGGATCTTATGGACCTCCTTAGGCTCTGGGGTAGGGACAGAAATGAGGGTTACAGTGTGTGAGGCAGGGCCACCAGCAAGCAGGATAGGGATGGGGTGCAGGATCTGGAAGGGAGCTGGAGTACAGAAGCAGGCTGGGAGTAGGGTGTCTGGCCAGGTGGAGAGAACAGGAACAAGGGAAGGGGCAGTATGTGGCAAGGAAAGAGGGTGCAAAAACAAGGGAGAGTGTCAGAGCAAGTTGGGTATACTGTGGGGAGGGAAGTGAGGGGATGGAGGGTCTGGGGATGAGGGGGAACATGACCTGGCTTCCTGTCCCCTTGCAGCAACATCTGCAGCCACACTGTCCCAGATGTCCTGGAGGGAGCTTTCGCTGCTGTGACAGCTATGCAGTCCAGGACTGGTCCCAGAGGTACCACTGCCTAGGTGTATATCTGCTGCAGCTACATGGTCCGGGGCTGGAGGCAATGCTGACACAACCACACGGCCCACAACTGGCCCCAGAGGCACCCCTGCCATGGCCACATGGCCCCAGCAGCACGAGATTCTATGACTGTGGCCATAAGCTGGTCTGGGAAGCCAGAGGTACAGTGGCAGCGGTGCCTCTAGCTAGTCTGTGTGGTGCAGCCTTAGCCCCAGTGCTGCCTCCTCTCCAGTGGCTACATGGTGGAAAGAGAGGTGGGGCTGAGCTCCTTCCCTCACAGCATATGCCAGTTAGGAGGCAGAGCATGGCACTGCCTTCCAGTCAAGGTAAAAGCCCTAGGCGGGCTGGATTCTGCCCATTGAGGGACTTTTTCCCATCTCTGTTATAAGGTTCCTCCCATGTGGGTTCTCCGATGTGCAACTAGCCTGGAACTCTCACTGAAGCTTTTCCCACAGTCAGAGCAGCTGAAGGGCTTCTCTCCTGTGTGGGTTCTCCTATGTTTAACTAGGTATGACCCATGACTGAAGCATTTTCCACAGTGAGAGCAGCTGAAAGGTTTCTCTCCTGTATGGGTTCCCCTATGTTTAACAAGGTGTGACCTATGACTGAAGCATTTCCCACACTCAGAGCAGCTGAAAGGTTTCTCTCCTGTGTGGGTTCTCCTATGTCTAACCAGGCTTGAACTCTTACTGAAGCTTTTCCCACAGTCAGAGCAGCTGAAGGGTTTCTCTCCTGTGTGGGTTTTCCTATGTGCAACAAGGTATGCCCTGTGACTGAAACATTTTCCACAGTCAGAGCAGCTGAAGGGTTTCTCTTCTGTGTGCGTTTTCTTATGCGCAACAAGGCTTGAGCTCTGATTGAAGCTTTTCCCACAGTCAGAGCAGCTGAAGGGCTTCTCTCCTGTGTGAGTTCTCCTATGTACAACAAGGTGTGACTTGTGACTGAAGCATTTTCTACAGTCAGAGCAGCTGAAGGGTTTCTCTCCTGTGTGGGTTGTCATATGCCTATCAAGGTATGACCTCTGACTGAAGTTTTTCCCACAGTCAGAGCAGATGAAGAGTTTCTCTTGTGTGTGGGTTCTCCTATGGATAACAAGGTGTGACCTCTGCCTGAAGCTTTTCCCACAGTCAGAGCAGCTGAAGGGTCTCTCTCCTGTGTGGGTTCTCCTATGTATTACAAGATTAGACCTGTGACTGAAGCATTTTCCACAGTCAGAGCAACTGAAAGGTTTCTCTCCTGTGTGGGTACTCCTGTGGGTAAAAAGATTTGAGCTCTTGCTGAAGCTTTTCCCACAGTCAGAGCAGCTGAAGGGTTTCTCTCCTGTGTGGGTTTTCCTATGTTTAACAAGGTCTGACCTGTGACTGAAGCATTTTCCACAGTCAGAGCAGCTGAAGGGTTTTTCTCCTATGTGGGCTGTTCTACGTTTACTAAGAGTTACACAGTCACTGGACGTGCAGGATGACTGTTGATGGGGGGTTTTCTGATGAACCGTTTCTTTGTTTGTTTTCACCCCTCTTCTTTTGTGATTCGATTTATCTTGTCCCTCTCCTGGATGGTTTTCTTGTTGCTTTTGTGGGCTACGCTGGCTCTCACATGTCTCTCTCTGCTCAAGACTCTGAGAAAAATGCCCTTCAGATTTTCCCAGTAATATTCCAAATGGAGCCATTTGCTCTGGTCTTTCCTGCTGAAGACTCTTTTCATTGTTCTCACTCAGCAACTCATCACCTGCTGGGACAGAGAATCCAGAAAGGAGTTATTCCCTGTGCTAAGCTGAAACAAAACTCTAAAATAGAAATAGAAAAGGGGGAGCACGCCCAAGGAATGTCTGGAAAGACTGAGTAATCATGATACGGTGTGACGTAGTGGGGGTACTTGCTGGGCTGTGGTGACCTCTGCTGTCTGGAGCAAGACCCAGCAGGGAAAACCTTATTATGCAAAGGTGACTCCATACCAGTTGAATCAGCCAACTCCCCATGGGGAGAAACAAAGGGAGGTGGAATGCTGCCCTGGCTGGGGGCAGGGCTTGGAGAGGGGGAGTTAGTTCCTGGCTGGAAAGCAGGGGAGAAGGAACTGGGGAGGGGGCTGGGATTCCCCTATCTCAAGGGGGGCACTGAGGCCTCTTAGCCCCCAGTTCCTGTAACTAGATTACATCTGTGCTGTGCTGTATCGTGGAGAAGCAATAAACCACCTGTATTCTACTGGCTGGTGGAGTCTGTTCGTGCCATTCCGGGGCTGCAGGAGACTGGGGAACCCCAATGCGCCGTCACATACAGGCTTACCGTCCTTCACCATAACCCTTCCCCCGCTCAGCACCCTCATACTGGTGTTCAAGACAAGCAGAAGGGTCAGTCAGACTTGATGAAAATGCACAAGTGACATCTGCTATGAGGACACTGAAATTAGTTTCTGAGTCAGTTTAGCTGATTGCTCACCTGTATAGTTGTCATTGATGATTTCTCCTCTCTCACAGTCCTGGAGATCTAGGATCTGCAGCTCCTCCCCCTCCTCCGTCCTGGAGATCACATGAGCATTGGAGACCAGAAATCCTATTTGGAGAGCAGTTAAAAGAATTGATTTGGTTATTAGGGTCTGTGCCATTGCTGCTTCCAGAGCCAGGATCTGAGTTGCCCACCCAGAGAGGGCGCTGGTTGGTACAAGATCCCAGGAAACAGTCACATGCAGTAAAGGTGCATCCCCTCTACCTCAGGAATGGCCTGGCTGATTCCCCAGGAGAGCTGAGCACTTAGCTTCACTCTCTAAGGGTGTGTCTAGACTACATGCCTCCGTCGACGGAGGCGTGTAGATTAGACAGATCGGCAGAGGGAAATGAAGCCGCGATTTAAATATTCGCGGCTTCGTTTAAATTTAAATGGCTGCCCCGCTCTGCCGATCAGCTGTTTGTCGGCAGAGCGGATCAGTCTAGACGTTCTTCTGTCGACAGAAAACCCTTTTGTCGACCGGCCCGGTAAACCTCATTCCACGAGGCATAATGGTGCGGTTGACAAAAAGGTTTTCTGTCGACAGGGGAACGTCTAGACTGTCCTGCTCTGCCGACAAACAGCTGATCGGCAGAGCGTGGCAGCCATTTAAATTTAAATGAAGCTGCGATTATTTAAATCGCGGCTTCATTTCCCTCTGCCGATCTGTCTAATCTACATGCCTCCATCGACGGAGGCATGTAGTCTAGACACACCCTAAGGTACAACTCAGTCTCCCTCTTGGCCCATTCCATACCCTCCACCACAGGGCAGGACAGGAACACACTGCTCAGAAAGGGAACTCTAAGGAGGGCTGGTGGGTGTGATACTAAGGTCCCCAGGCAAGGCTCTGATTGCAGCTGCCACCTGGCGGGTCACTAGGACTTGGAGAGAAAGGACCCAGCAGATGTCTAGCTCCTCAAGTGCTCTGTCCACAAAGCTCCTGCCTAGGCTCTCCCTGATCTTTGGCTCAGATGCTCTACTTGGGCCAGAAGGAGGCAGAGGAAGTTGTCTGAGCAGGAAAGTGCCTTGGCAGGCTGCTTCATGCCCTGTCTTTGCTCCACACTCGTGAACCCGACTGCCTGTGCCTGCTGGGCCGTGCTAGCCGCCCACAACAGCTGTCGCTCCCGTGGCTGGCCAGGGCAGTTTCTATGGCCGGCCTGGGTGGGGATGGGCTGTGCTGCTTCTCTCGTGCTTGTGGGTGTTGCTGCAGCTCAGCTTCCCCTCTGCAGCCTTTGTGTGGTTTCCCAGCCTCCCTCTTGTGATCAGTCAGGCCTGCCATTCGGTGCCCCTTTGAGCTGCACAAAATCTACCAGAGACAGGAAAGGACTCAGACTTCACCCTCCTTTCAGGGTCTTAGCACATTGGCAGAAGGAGACCCTGCAGGCCCTAACAACAGCTGCACCCAGCCCCACAACTCTGGTACCTGCCATTCCTGCCTGTGAACTTCCATTGACTAGAGATGCAATAGTCTAGTCCAATGTTCCTCAGTTTTATTTGGCCATGAAACCCATTTTTTAAATAAAATTGCAGGAGGAAACTGGTCAAGCAGGTGGAGAGGGAGGAGAGACTGTCATGGAAAGAACAAAAAAAACCCAAAACCCACACTGGCCCGCCCCTAACACTGCATTTAATGGGCTCCTCCATTTTCCTGCCTGAATTGTTCTTCAGCTGCCTCTCTTCGCTGTGTTGATTTTCCCCAGGCTTTCCCCTGTTCTACATACTGGGAACAATCCCCTTCAGCTCTTTCGAAAAATGTTCCCTGTGATTCTACCATGCCAGGACCTTCCTGCTGTGGATTCTCCTCCTTGTTCTCCCTCAGTGTCCTAGCACTTGCTGGGAGAGAAAGAATCCAAGCAAGAGTCACTGACCGTGCTGAGAAGGGACCAACCGGAAAATGGCAAAGACATAATAAGGATGTTAAGTATCGACTAACTGATGAATCGAATAGTCAGTGCATTTTGCATCACTATTTGATTAGTCGATAGGGCGCCTCCGCCATTGTAATGTAGCCGCAGCCCTAGGGCTATTGCTACACTTCAAAGGTGAAAGTGCCGTGTGGAGCCTGGGGTCAGCTGGGGACTCCCCCACTGACCTGGTGTTCCATGCTGCACTGCCCTTTGAAAAACCGCGGATATCCTGAGGCTGGGCTCCCTGCAGCGTTTGAAAGCAGCAGCGCTGCTCGGAGCCCAGGTTCCGAGGGGGAAGCCCAGCTGATCCCAGTTTCCACACCAGGGCTACTCAACTGTAGACGCTCCGGGGCCGCAATGATACTCACGTCCCATGCCGAGGGCTGCAACTTAAGTGTGGTTGCATATATATATACAAATATATGCAAATAGCTTCTTCCCCATGGATAGGCATGAATACAAAGATTAAGGCAAGACTACACAACACGCGGGTCCTATTTAGGTCAGTTCTGTTGATATTAATAACATGCAATAGTGACCCGATTTCCACCATATGACAGCACTTTTAATGCGGATGACAGTCCAGGAAATTTAACTACTAAAACGCATATCAACAGAAGACCATTATATTGACTTGCTGTTGTGAAGTGTTCCCAGTGGAGGCAAAAGATCCCACCCGCAGGCCATGAGTTGAGCCCCGTGTAAACCCAAACTGCACTGTGGGCCATGAACAAATGGTCCATGGGTAGAGTTCTGGTGCTTTGAAAGATCACGTGCAGCTGGGAGACACCCCAGCTGGCTCCGGGCTGAAGGCGACATTTCAAAGCGGCAGCGCCGCATGGAGCCTGGTGCCTGGTCCCAGACTCCAAGAGGCACTGCCTCCGTTAAGTACCTGCACTCTCCCCACCTTGTTGCCTCTTCGTGATAGAGGTGGAAGGGGGTGAGGGAAGCGATTAGTCGACTAGCCTGTCGACAATCCAATAAGCATTTGCTTAGCAGCTACTCGACTAGCCCTTCACATCCCTAAGCCAGAAAGCACAGCACAATAAAACTTTGGGAGACTGAGATATTGTATGTGGGTGCACATCCTATCCAAACACTCCCAAAGAAGGAAACATAGGGAGGAAACTCCTGACAGGTAATGGGATGTCTGGGGAGCTGTGGGGGTTGTCACCCATTTTTGGCTCATTTTTGGAAGCCTCAGGTTTTTCCTGAATTTCTGGAATGTTTGTGTGTCAATTTCTCTGGTTTCTCACCTGTGCGACTCTCTCTCATGAACCCCATTTCTTTGGAGGGCTGGAGATCTGGGACCCACGGTTCTTCCCCTCGTTCCAGCTGGATGATCAGGTCAGGTTTGGAAATGGAGAATCCTGCACAAGGGTAAAATCAGGTAAGGTGAAGGCACATGGAGTCTGGGCAGAGTGTGTGTCACAAGAAACATTCATTGAGGCCAATCTGATCCTGCATGGGACTGGGACTTGAGAGCAGCAGACTTCTGGGAAGGAAAGGACATGGGGATGTGATGAAGTCAGGACTGTATTCACTCTGTTTGCTTTGTTATGTTGCATGTGATTTTGACTGTCCTGTAGTAACCCTATTGGCTGTATCTAGACTGGCCACTTTTTCCAGAAAAGCAGCTGCTTTTCCAAAAAAATTGCCAGCTGCCCACATTGGCCGCTTGAATTTCTGCAAAAGCACTGATGATCTCATGTAAGATTGTCAGTGTTCTTGCGGAAATACTATGCTGCTCCCGTTCGGGCAAAAGTCTTTTTCCGAAAAACTTTTGCGCAAAAGGGCCAGTGTAGACAGCAGAGATTTGTTTTCCGCAAAAAAGCCCCGATGGCGAAAATGGCGATCGGGGCTTTTTTGCGGAAAAGCGCGTCTAGATTGGCCATGGACACTTTTCTGCAAAAAGTGCTTTTGCGGAAAAGCGACCTGCCAATCTAGATGCGCTTTTCCAAAAATGCTTTTAACGGAAAACTTTTCCGTTAAAAGCATTTGCGGAAAATCATGCCAGTCTAGATGTAGCCTATGTGTGTTCCTCTGTTCCCGTGGCATTACACCACTATCTAGATGGGGACAGGAATTGGGGGTGACTCGCTGAGGAATTCACATCCACAATAGCCCAGGCTCAAAATAATCTGAGTCTGAGAGGGGTATGTGACCAGTGGACGCCTTTTCCCTGGGAAGCTGGATAAAGGTTTGAGACGGGGCTGACTGCGTCCAGTGACAAGCTGTACAGGGTGGAAGTGAGTCTCGCAGGCTTAGGGACAGAGGGACAGACCCTCACGAAGGCTGCGTCTAGACTGGCATGAGTTTCTGCAAATGCTTTTAACGGAAAAGTTTTTCCGTTAAAAGCATTTGCGGAAAAGAGTGTCTAGATTGGCACGGACGCTTTTGCGCAAAATCACTTTTTGCGGAAAAGCGTCTGTGCTAATCTAGATGCGGTTTTGCGCAAGAAAGCCCCAATCGCCATTTTTGTCATCGGGGCTTTTTTGCGCAAAACAGTTTTTAGCTGTCTACACTGGCCCTCTTGCGCAAATACATTTGCGCAAGAGGGCTTTTTCCCGAATGGGAGCATCATAGTATTTGTGCAAGAACACTGACAATCTTACATTAGATCGTCAATGTTCTTGAGGAAATTCAAGCGGCCAGTGTAGACAGCTGGCAAGTTTTTCCGCAAAAGTGTATGCTTTTGCGGAAAAACCTGCCAGTCTAGATGCAGCCTAGGAGTTTTAATGATCTGTGGATTTCTAGAGGACTCGCTGACACGCACACACAGCTTGGGGGCTAAACTCCTGTCTGTTTCCAAGCCTGTGGAACCAGACTCCTCCACAAATGGAGACAGTCCCAAGGTGACAGGTGAACGGTGCGCGAAGGAGAAATAACATAGGCAGCACAGTTCCTTGCTTTTGGCCCCTGAAAGCTGGGAAGATGGGACTGAATCTGAATGTCCCTTAGGTGTCTGATTCCCCTGTTCCCCAGAAAGAGGCATGGTGATCAAAGTGCCCCTCACTCGAGGGTTTTGGGCTCCACTCCTCTCTCAAATTGACCATGGAAGAACCTGACCCGACGCAGAAATGCCGGCCCCAGGGCGCTGCTCATTGAGGGCACAGGAATCCTTACCCAGCGAGGCCACCGTCTCATAGTTCTCCTGCATGACGTCCTCGTAGAGGTCTCTCTGCACGGGGCTCAGCAGGACCCCCTGCCCCGCGGTGAAATACACAGCCACCTCCTCGAAGGTCACCGGCATCTGAAACAGGGGACCCCCCACTCAGTGCCTGACACCCCAGCCACAGCCCCACTCGTCACCATGGAGGGGGCCCGAAGAGCAGAATCCCACCCCACCCTGCCCTGAGGCCAGGAGGCTCCAGAGAGAGAGAGAGGGGAGAGCTCCTTGTGCCTTCCAGCAGATGGAACAGGGCAGGGTCTTCTCAGTCACCCCCCTGCCAGCCACAGGCTGAGATGGAAGCAGAGCTCAGCACAGGGACAGGAATCCCAGCCCCTTCCTAGTTCATGGCAGCCTCTGGCTAGTGAGCTCCGTCTCCAGCGTGAGAAACAGGAAGAGGAACAGCCAGGCTGGGTCCGACCAAAGGCCCCTCCGGCCCAGTGTCCTGTCTGCCCACAGCGGCCAATGCAGGTGCCCCAGAGGGACTGAACTGAACAGGGAACCACCAAGTGATCCACCCCGTCGCCCATTCCCAGCGTCTGGCAAACAGAGGTTCAGGACACTCTCCCTGCCCAGCCTGGCCCATAGCCACTAATGGACCAATGGAGACTCTGGTCTGTTTTTCCAGTCCATGGGGAGTTTCCTCTTTCAGAAATGGGAGAGCGTTCACCCCTCCCTCCCAATGGGCCTGGTCAGATCATAGGCCCTAAGCTGAGCAAGTCCCAGCAAGTTTACCCCACCCTGCCCCCTCACTGCCTCACCCTGTTTATTTCCTGCCCCCCTCCCCACACACACAATCCCCTACCTGAGCCAGCTCCATCACAGCCATTTCCCTGCCTTGTGTACTGCAAGATGGCATCATCTGGAACAAAAGGTAGACATGGTGTGGTGGCACATCAGGGTTCCCCCAACTCCTGCACCACCGTAATGGCACCAACAGACTCCGCCAGCCAGTAGAATAGAGGGAGTTTATTGCTTCTCCAGGATACAGCACAGCACAGATGTAATCTGGTTACAGGAACCGGGCCTAGGATGCCTCAGGCTCCTTGGAGATGGGGGAGACTGGGCCCCTAAATCCCAGCCCCTTGCTTAGGCTGCTTCCTCCATGATCCCAGACAGAAACTAAAAAACTCTCTTCCAGCCCTGCCCCCCAGCCAAGTACTGGTCTCCACCTTCCCCCCCTTTGTCTCCCTCCCTGGGAGACTGAGCCCGGGTGTCTGGGTTAATCCACATTTGGGAGGGTCAGTGAGAATCTCCCATCACAGCGCAGGGGGACCCCGGGTCACAGAGCAGACAGCCCCCCACTACGTCACACGTGGGTCTTGGTCCTGTCAGGTCGAGAGGGGTGTCACAGGGAGGAGAGGGGGGAATTGTTCTTGGCCTCTGATGACAGCATATGCAGCCATGGCCTTAAACTGCACCAAGGGAGGTTTAGGTTGGACATTAGGAAAAATGTCCTATCTGGATGGTGAAACACTGTACTCAATTGCCTAGGGAGGTGGTGGAATCACCATCTCTGGAGATGTTCAAGAGCAGGTTGGACAGACACCTGTCAGGGATGGTCTAGCTGGTGCTTTGCCCTGTCATGAGGGCAGGGTACCGGACTTGAGGATCTCTCGTGGTCCTTTCAGTTCTAGCATCGCGTGGTTCTGTGATTGAGGTGGTTTCTCAAGGGTCTTTGGTCCATTTCACACCCCAGTTCCTCCAGGCTCTGGCCAGGTTCGGAAACCGTTAGTTGTGTGGTTACGACACAGGCCTGGCCCGTCCCACCAGGGGTCACCCACCAGGCACTTGCACATCCTCCCTGGGGCCGAATCCGAGACAGACACTAGAAAAGAGCAAAAGTTCCAAACCTGCCACTCTGGGGGGTTCCCTGACAGTGTCCCGGAGGGCAGCCCCCTGCCCCATCACACTGGGACTGGTAAGGGGAGAAATGGGCTTTGACTGCCCTGGGAGCAAGGGACAGGGAAGGAAATCTGCCCAGGGTGAGGCAGTGAACGGGTCTGGGGAGGTTGAGGGGCTGGGAACCTCTCTCCCGACCTTCTGCAGCTGCTGCCCCTTCTGCTCTCCCCAGTCCCCCTCCTGCCCTCTCCCCTCTGCTGAGAGCACTGGTGCCTGCCCTGTGCCCATGGGCATTTGCTCTCCAGTAGGAGCCTGGCTGTGTCACTGAGGCAGCAGCTCTGGGATCTGCAGGGCTTTTTCTGCTTGTGAAGGGATGGTGTTGAGGCCTACCCAGAATATGTCAAATAAGCACCAGTTTAAATTGTAAGGCTGTGTCTAGACTGGCCAGTTTTTCCGGAAAATCAGCTGCTTTTCCAGAAAAACTTGCCAGCTGTCTACACTGGCCGCTTGAATTTCCGCAAAAGCACTGACTTTCTACTGTAAGAAATCAGTGCTTCTTGCGGAAATACTATGCTGCTCCCGTTCAGGCAAAAGTCCCTTTTACGCAAAACTTTTGCACAAAAGGGCCAGTGTAGACAGCTCAGATTTGTTTTCTGCAAAAAAACCCCGATCGCGAAAATGGCGATCGGGGCTTTTTTGCGGAAAAGCGCATCTAGATTGGCACGGACGCTTTTCCACAAAAAGTGCTTTTGCGGAAAAGCATCCGTGTCAATCTAGACGCTCTTTTCCGAAAATGCTTTTAACTGAAAACTTTTCTGTTAAAAGCATTTCCGGAAAATCATGCCAGTCTAGACGTAGCCTAAGTGTAAAGGAAAGGCAGCATTGTGAGATACAGGAGACGTAAGATAAAAAACCAAAATGTGATTGGATGACCAACAGTAACCCCGTTTTTAGGGAAGTAAAGTAACACAGACTGCAATATGCAACAAAGTGCTGATAACCTCAAAAGGAGCAGATGAAAGTTTTGAAAGGGCAGAATGAGACAACAAAAATCTAACGTCAGCAATTGTCAGGCGAGTAGAGGAATACCAATATACTGAAACAGGGTATATAAGGTTGGACAGAACAGACCAAGAGCAGACAGGTTGCAAATCCAAAAAGCTAGGTCTGATCAACCAGGGCTCCCTCCCCAGCACTGAACCTCGCTGCCGCACATAAGCTCTGAAAGGGGAACACCACCAGTCGTAAGTTGCAACGAAAAATCCAAAAAAGGAGAGACATAAAGAAAAGAATATCTCCTGAATCTAAGCAATGATTCTATCTGTCTTTACGCGAGTATTCTATATTTGATAACTCCACAAATTGTTTACAGGTAAATCTGGAGGGTATAGATGTAGGAGGAGTTGTTATTTCTTGTTTTTTAACTGGACTGTTTTTTCTACTTTTTATTTGTATGTTACACTGTCTTAAACGAATCAAAGATAGTGAATTGATTTAAATGAAAAATTAATTATAAAGTAAAAGAAAAAGAAAAATCTTTGTTCGACCCTAAAAAGAAGTATTCCTCTGTCTGTGGTTTCAAATCCTTTAAAGAACCAAACCCGGTTACCGAAACTGCTGAACTTAAAATTGGACAAATATTCCGTTACCAACTCTTTGGCCAAGGCCTTGGGGGCAAGAGGCAGAGCAAGAGCAGGGAACAAAGATTCCCCCCCACCACCACCACTTCGGTAGACCTTCACTCCCAACACTAGGAAGGTGGCAGCGGTGTGCCTGGGGAGAGGTGACCCGTGCCACATTCCCGGCATTTCCCCCTCCTGCATGGATGGACCTTTGGGGCAGGCCCAGACTCCCTGACTTTTCACCCAGCTTCTGTCACACTGTGGGGTGGCGCAACCCCCAGGAAAGGGCTGAGCCATGGGGCGCTGGGTGAGGGGCAGGATCTGAGAGTTCACCTGAGACCTCAGGGACCCGGCATGAGGCACCATTCCAGGCATCTCTCTGACAGGAGCAGAAGGGGATTCACTGGGGATGGCGAGTGTGGGGGGAGCATGTCAGGGCTTGGGTAGCTTGTTGCCCTGGTTAGGGTGTGGCCAAAACACAGGCCTCGCTGTGAGCAGGATTGGAACCTGCGCAGGGAAACCGTATTGGATTTCTAGTCCAACGCCTTAACCACTCGGCCATCACAGCTGTGAGTCTATCAGCCCAGGGAAACTAGTAAATAATCCCAGTGCCCAGATTTGACATCACCTGCCACACAGAATTCAAACAGCAAATTATTTGAACGGTCGTGCAGAGGAGTCCTGGCCACTCTGGTCTTAGAGTAGGTCTACACTTCATTCCTCTCTTGAGGGAGGAATGCAAATGTATACACCCGAAACTGCAAATGAAGTGGGGATTTAAATATGCCATGCTTAATTTGCATAATCACGTTATAGCACTATGTCGCAAAAAAAAAAGTTATTTTGAGAGAAAACCCTTCCCTTGAAATAACTCTTACTCCTCAAAAAATGAAGTTTAAGGGTTATTTCGAGGGAAGGATTTTCTCTCGAAATAACTTTTTCTCCACAGAATAGCACTGTCGCAAAATACCGCCATAACGTGACTATGCAAATGAAGCGTGGGATATTTAAATCCCTGCTTCATTTGCAATTTCGGGTGTCTACATTTGCACTTCTCCCTCGAAGGCAGAATGAACTGTAGACATATCCTTAGGCTGTGTCTTGGAGGTGAGCTCTTCTTCAAGGTCTTCCCTCCTCCTTCTTGGTCTTCCTTCCTTCTTTTCTCTTCTCTTTCCCCTTTTCCTTCTTGCTGTTCTCCTTCTTGGACCCCAGTTTATATAGTGAAATTGAGTCCTGCTTAGTTATACCTTAAAATTATACTAAAATAATTGGTTACTAACCAGCCATAATATACTTTTATGATTGACTTAACCAATCATATCCCACCACCTTAATTGATTTACACCTAACAAAATTAATTATAGAGCAGAAACAGATACAAACCAGACAGCGACCACACAGACAAACAATAGGAAAGTGAGGACAATAATCATAGAATGAGGATTGCACAACCACAACTACTAATAAGGAGTTTCTTGCAAGAGATAATGCTGTAACTAAGTTTTCTCTACCATCTTGAGATGTGTTTCTTTTCTGGTGAGAGTGGGTGTCACTAGGATACGAAAACCTTCTCACAGCTAGTGTGACACGGTTTCAATGTCATTTAGCTAGAATGTGAGCACGTGACTCTGAAGAGCAGCAGCAATTAGCTGTAAATCCTAGTCTGGCTGCAGAAGAAGGTTTTAGTTGAGGCCTACCAAATAGCCAAACACGCCCACTCTTTTGGAAACTGATCTGAAAAAGTGGACCCATTCCCTGGGTGCGGCAGAGTTTTTCCAGGATATGAGATGTTCTGCAGCCTGGCAGGGGTAGAGGGGCAATTGGAGACATTTCAGAGAGGCCTATAATCCTTGCCATGCCCCCATTCTGGCAGCAAGGTGGGAGGGAAGTGACTAGTTTAGTAGTGACTCGACTACCCGATAAGCATATGCTGCTCAGGTAGGCGACTACCTGACTAGTCGCTTACATCTCTACTCTGATATTTGCAAAAAAAGAGAGAATTGATTTTAAAAATCTGGATTTTGGCATCATAGAATAGTAAGACTGTCAGTGTGAAAAGCCCAATTGGAACATATTGTAACAATAGGGCTACATCTACACTGGCATGATTTTCCAGAAATGCTTTTAACGGAAAAGTTTTCCGTTAAAAGCATTTTCGGAAAAGCGCGTCTAGATTGGCACGGACGCTTTTCCGGAAAAGCACTTTATGCGGAAAAGCGTCCGTGGCCAATCTAGACACGCTTTTCCGCAAAAAAGCCCCGATCGCCATTTTCGCGATTGGGGCTTTTTTGCAGAAAACACTACTATGCGGTCTACACTGGCCCTTTTGCGCAAAAGTCTTTCAGAAAAAGACTTTTGCCCGAACGGGAGCAGCATAGTATTTCCGGAAAAGCACTGATGATTTTACAGTAGATCATCATTGCTTTTCCAGAAATTCAAGCGGCCAGTGTAGACAGCTGGCAAGTTTTTCCGGAAAAGCGGCTGATTTTCCGGAAAAACTTGCCAGTCTAGACACAGCCTAGGTGTAGCACACAGAGAAACTGTGACACCGAAATATGTGATGAGAAATACAAATATACAAGTAAAATGCCAAATATTTGTATATATAATAAAGTAATAGAAAAGCAAGGTGGGTACATCAGTGGTTGCAGGATGGGGAATTACTTACAGAAGTACAGATTTTGGTTATAAGCGTGCAAGTATAAAATTATTTTTCAAAGTATCTCGGCACTATCATATTTAATAACCTGGCCTGTAGGGAACATTCAGGAAGCAAAATTGACCCAAGTGGCCGGTGATGTGAAAAAGCACGAGGATTAGGTGACCATATTTCCTTACGTTGGAGACGGGCCCCCTGGTAAAATGACTCATATTCGAGTGAGCTCAGCAGCAATCCATCAGAACTGAGCAGCACAAAGCTTCAAATAAACATCAAGTCCCTGTTAAGCATCATGACTGTGTAGCTGGCGCCTTCTTACCTTTAAGGCTTTAGGGTTCAAAAGGGTGAGGAGGACACCCCCCTACACCTCTCTCACATGATTCGGCATGGGGTGGTAGGGAGGTCTGAAATCCCAGACCTGCTATGAGCTGAAACCGAGCTGTGCTACCTGCCCACCTACCTCCTAATACACTTTAAACGCAGAGCTGTAACGGGGGTAGGTCCCAGACCTGTTTCAAGCCAGGACTGAGCCGGACTGTAGGCCAGCCTGATAAAAAAATTTTACTGGCAAGCGTGTGTGTGTGGGGCAGGGAATGTGCGTAGTCTATAGCATTAAGCTATCAGCCTTTGCTTATTGGTTAATTTTAGCAAACTGACGAGACTATTACATCTCTAGAGCTGACCCTGATGCTCTCCTCTGAGTCCCATCTGGCAAGGAAGGTGGGCACAGACCTTTCTCCTAGGACATGGACTCACATCTCCCTGACGCAGCGCCCCTCAGGGGGATATGGAGGAGTAGGGCACTATGGGGAATGAAGGGGTAGCACAGGGCAGGGTTAGCAAGAGGGGGAGGATGCAAACGGCCAACGGCCGGGCAGCAGAAGGAAAAAGTCACCAGCTGCCGACTGGGCGGCTCTGAGGAAGCCTAGACTGAGGACCAACCCCCAGGGCGCTTGGACAGCCAGCTTTTCAGTGAGCAGCAGAACACACGGGCCCACTGCCCCATAGCTGAGCTCCCCCAGCTGCTCTCCCAGGGCTGTGGCCGACCAGACAGCGCTGCTGCCAGCCCAGGTTCAGCTCTGCCAGCGACTTGCCCAGCCGTCTCCCTGCCATGGGTTGCAGACTTGTCTGCCCAGCCAATGGAGGAGAAAGGGGGGGCCTTTGGGAGAGAGAATTTCTGTACCTCCTGCTCCCTTCGTGTCTGGCTCCAGTGCCCCAATGAACGTGGCCCTGGCCTCCTAAACCAGGGATTGTGAGTTCAAGCCTCACCTGGGCTACATCTACACTGGCACAATTTTCCGCAAATGCTTTTAACAGAAAAGTTTTTCCGTTAAAAGCATTTGCGGAAAAGAGCGTCTAGATTGGCACGGACGCTTTTCCGCAAAAGCACTTTTTGCGGAAAAGCGTCCGTGCCAATCTAGATGCGGTTTTGCGCAAAAAAGCCCCGATTGCCATTTTTGCCATCGGGGCTTTTTTGCACAAAACAATACCGCGTTGTCTACACATTTGTGCAAGAGGGCTTTTGCCCGAACGGGAGCAGTAGCATTTCTGCAAGAACACTGACAATCTTATATGAGATCGCCAGTGTTCTTGCGGAAATTCGAGCGGCCAGTGTAGACAGCTGGCAAGTTTTTCCACAAAAGCAGCTGCTTTTGCAGAAAAACTTGCCAGTCTAGACGCAGCCCTGGGATATAGGACTGTGACCTGAGAAGGAACTGGGAGAGATGTTTGAACACTTGGCAAAGGACTCCAAGGGATGGCAGCTGTCTAGTCCCATCAGCACCAAATGCTCTGTTAGGCCCAGTTGGGAACTTTTGCTGCTGAAGGCCCTGGAGTGACTCAGACTGACAGCATGAGGCAGCTGTGACAGAACTGGGCACGTCTGGAGACAAAGCAGAGACCGAGGAGGGGTAGATCCATGGAAGTGAAGGGGGAGCTACTTTGGGCTGGCACATTTATAGAGTAGGAAGGTGCCATTCCCTGTCCCTGCTCTCACTCCTCGGACAACATGGCTCCCTGACCTGGGCCTAGGCAGACTGGCTGGTGCTGCAAGAAGAGATTTGAGCTGGGGGATGGGTTTCTGTTATTTTCCTTGCTGGACCTGTCTTGGGACAGGTGAATTCTGGGTGCTCGTCTGGCTCTGCCAGGTTGTTTCCTCCCGTCCCCAGGGAGGTGTTTCAGGGTTAAGAGTGATTGATAAAGATCTGGTGGGTCGGTCTGTCTGTGGGATGGGACCAGAGCCCCATCAGATCTTAGGACCAGGCTGCAAACAATGGATCATGTGATGCATCGTGAATGGAAGCGGGAGGCATGTCGGTAAGAAGAGGGGTCAGTAGGTGTCCGGTGTAGGCTGGTGTTCATGTGGCCCTCACTGATTGGTACTGGCATGTCCAGAAGGTGGATTTCTTGTGTAGACAGGCCCAGGCTGAAGTTGATGGTGTGTGTCGAATTGTTCAGTCAGTGGAATTGTTCAAGGTCTCCTCCTTGTGGGTCCATATGAGAAGCTGTTGCTATGACATAGTGGGGGGGGCTGTCTGCTCTGTAACCCGGTGTCCCCCTGCGCTGTGATGTGAGATTCCCACTGACTCTCCCAAATGTGTATTAATCCAGACACCTCGGCCCAGCCTGGGCAGATAACAAGACTCTTCCCAGGGGGAGAGACAAAGGAAGGGAGGCGGAGGCGGAGGCGAACACCTGGCTGGGGAGCAGGGTCTTGGAGCAAGGCAGTTTCTGGCTGGGAGACATGAAGGGAACAGACTAAGCTGAGGGGGCGATGGACACCCTAACCAATGGGGTCTGCCTCCTGTAGCCACCTCATGTCTATGCTGTGCTGTATCCTGGAGAAGAAATAAACCCTCTGGCTGTGTCTACACTGGCCACTTATTCCAGAAAATCAGCCGCTTTTCCGGAATAACTTGCCAGCTGTCTACACTGGCCCCTTGAATTTCCGGAAAAGCACTGACGATCTACTGTAAAATCGTCAGTGTT